>NW_026287106.1:107500-262500 GCF_023373465.1 Oncorhynchus keta | reverse complement strand
TGGTCACTACATAGGGAATAGGGTGCCATTTGGTACGCTGACAGAGAGTGCGTTAGAGGGAGGGTCTGGATGCATTGCCTCACAGTCTAAGTATGACCATCGGTCAGTACGAGACAGAAATTACAGTGATTGAAATGTACTGATCTTTCGTGAGAGCTTGGTTTTACAGACAGAACAGGGTGGAAGATCTTGTTCTCTACTGATTGACTCTTTTCTCATTTTAAGATCACCTCATTAGATCACTTCATTAGATCACTTCATTAGATCACCTCATTAGATCACTTCATTAGATCACTTCATTAGATCACTACAGTAGATCCCTACAGTAGATCACAAGGTCCAACTGAAATGTGACTTTTGCTTTTAACCCCTCCAAGGACATAAATACACCCAGGTTTTGGAGAGTTGTGGGGAGCTGCCACACTGGGCGCCCCGGGGAGCTGTTGTTATGGGGGGTTACGACAGGCAATGGCATCTGGGATTTGACACCGGCAACCCTCTAGTTGCCAGCTCACTTCCCGATAGATTTTTCCTGTCAGACCCAGGATTTGAACTGGCAACCATCCGGTTGCTGAGTTTCCTCTTTAACCGCTAGGCTAACTGCCGCCCAAATTATGCTAATGCTAATGTAGAATCATTATTCCAAATCAAATCATAATCATAATGTCAGATATAATGTCGGTTTTATTTATAATATTTTGTGTTAGTTATAAAGTTGTTTTATCCTTCTAAACCTTCATGCTATTGCCTATATTTGTCATGTGAGTAAATGACAATGGTTTAATTCACTGTAAGAGGTTGACCACCGTTATGTTCTCTCTTTCTCTCTCTCTTTGTCTCTCTCTCTTTGTCTCTCTCTCTTTGTCTCTCTCTCTTTGTCTCTCTCTCTTTGTCTCTCTCTCTCTCTCTCTCTCTCTCTCTCTCTCTCTCTCTCTCTCTCTCTCTCTCTCTCTCTCTCTCTCTCTCTCTCTCTCTCTCTCTCTCTCTCTCTATGTCTCTCTCTGTCTCTCTCTATGTCTCTCTCTGTCTCTCTCTGTCTCTCTCTCTGTCTCTGTCTCTCTCTCTCTCTCTGTCTCTCTCTGTCTCTCTCTGTCTCTATCTGTCTCTCTGTCTCTCTGTCTCTCTCTGTCTATCTTTGTCTCTCTCTCTCTCTCTCTCTCTCTCTCTCTCTCTCTCTCTCTCTCTCTGTCTCTCTCTCTCTCTCTCTCTCTCTCTCTCTCTCTCTCTCTCTCTCTCTCTCTCTCTCTCTCTCTCTCTGTCTCTCTCTCTGTCTCTCTCTCTCTCTGTCTCTCTCTCTCTCTCTCTGTCTCTCTCTCTCTCTGTCTCTCTCTCTCTCTCTGTCTCTCTCTCTCTCTCTCTCTCTGTCTCTCTCTCTCTGTCTCTCTCTCTCTGTCTCTCTCTCTCTGTCTCTATCTCTCTCTCTGTCTCTCTCTGTCTCTCTCTCTCTCTCTGTCTCTCTCTCTCTCTGTCTCTCTCTCTCTCTCTCTCTCTCTGTCTCTCTCTCTGTCTCTCTCTGTCTCTCTCTGTCTCTCTCTCTGTCTCTCTCTGTCTCTATCTCTCTCTCTCTCTCTCTGTCTCTCTCTCTCTCTCTCTCTCTCTCTCTCTCTCTCTCTCTCTCTGTCTCTGTCTCTCTGTCTCCCTCTCTCTCTCCCTTCCTTTCTCTTTCCCTCCATCCATCATTCCCTTCAGAGCATAAGACAGAGATGAACCCCAGACAGTTTGTGAAGGAAGCATCCAGAATCAACCAGCAGCCTACAAAGGAGACAGGGAAGGAAGCATCAAAGGAAACTATCAAGGAGCCAGTAAAGCGTTGTCCATTGATTCTAGGCTTGAGTCGTATCTACATCCAGACCCGGCAGGAGAAACGCCTCCACCTGACCATCGGTGGGCGTGCTTACCTCCTACCAAAAACCTCGCTGATCATCAAATGCCCTGTCCGGCGCTTCCAGGTTGGCTCCTTTCCTCATGGTCTTTACTGTTGTAATGGATGAGAACATATGCCATGGCTGGGGTTTACAACTATGACTGGACATGTTTATCATTTAAAATCACTTACATTTCATTTTGTAGACTCATTCTGGCAATAGACAAATCTCCCTGAACAGCTGTTCTGCTCAGCTTGTCAGGAGGTAAAGGCCATTCCAGGACTCCAGTCGAAATTGAGAGGTTGTCCACCTTAGCTCTTATTTTTGCCTTGTGTTTTGTCTTGTATGTTGCATCTAGAAAGCCTACATCCGTTGGGAGAAAGACGGCCGCCCCCTGCACAGCTGCAAGCGTCTGGGCGTCACCAAATCTGGTTCTCTAAAGATCCACAGCCTAGGAGTCATGGACAGTGGGGTGTACGTGTGTATCGCCGGCCCCGCCTCAGACACATTCACCCTTAAACTGATTGGCAGCGACAGCAGACTGATCGACCGACCGGTTGAAAACGAATCGGACCCCGAACCTGACTTAGACCTGACCAGGATTCACCCGCGATTCAACCCTCAGGACTGGGACACCCAGGGTCTTCCTCACTGCCTCCCATTTACCCCCAGCCTCAAAGGTCCCAGTCTGTCTCTGCTGCCCGGTGGTGTGGAGGCCTCGGTGCTGCAGGTGCAGGCGGGGGCCTTGGTGCTGCAGCCCTGGAGCCTGGAGGAGAGGGTGAGGAACGTGAGTCTGCAGGCGGAGATGGGAGAGATCAGCCAGGAACAGGCTTCTCAGATCATCTACACCCTCATCACAGATATGTCTGGAGGCCAACAGGCCTCCACAGAGCAGTGGAAAGGGACCAAGGAGGAGACGGGGAACCCAAAAGGTAACCTTTTGTTACAATAGAAAATAATCCAATACAATAGAATACAACTTTTTCCCTCCAAGGATGTCACCGTACCAGAATGAAAAACACCACATGTACATCATACACATGAGAAACAGTTACCCAGGCACACCATGCTGTACATATAGGACAGAAACACTCACATTCATTCATAATGAATCTGCAAGTGCCTGAGAAGTTTTTTTGCATAATATAATATACAGTATTACATAAATTGTTTTTATAATAGTTATGTAATGTATGCAGTTACCATGTCATTTCTAAGCAAACACCAGGTAGTTAGCGGGCTGTAGAATAAAGTTTAATGCTAGTTTTCACTCAGAGGGCTCTATTTTCAGGCCGGCGTTAAGACTAGTGTCAAACGCACGTTAGTCAAACGCAATTTTATAATGGAAATTCTGGCACACTGGTATTTTCCAGCCCTAACGCCATGTTTGGCAATTGACCTTTCTTATATCAGCTCACTTGTGCTCAGATGGGAGGTTGGAAATATTTGAGGCGTGTCCTTAAAAACATGATCCAAAGTGCTAATTTCAGGCAGTGCTGGTAGGGATATTTAAGACCAACCTAAAGCTGGTTTCAGCAGTAACACAGATGGTTATGACATGAATATTGACAGCAGACACACAGCCTATCCAGCCGTGACGCACACTGTCCATATGAACATGGAACAAGAGGAGCCTGATGTGCTTCTGGAGTCTGAATACTTCCTATTTCCTACATTAAAAAAACGTGTTTTTTCCCAATTTGTTTATTTGGTTAAAAACCAAGATTAACCTCCTCTCAATTAAGGCTTTTTTTGTCTGCCAAATGCAATCGTAAAGTAGTCAAGACTATCGATAAAGGGTTTGGCTCCCGAGACCACTTGGAAATAAATCTTAATCACCAAAGCTTTATTCAAATATGAAGTTTGAGAGGAGTAAAACAGTGAGCTGACATTCCTTTTTCATCCCTGCATTGTAGGCAGGCCCACATTATTCTAGCATGCAGGTCACGTTTTGAATGTACGTAAAAACCCCTCCATGATGTAGAACCCAAGACCTCCCTTAGGCCTACTATAATGAAGGCTGGTTCAACAGGAATGACCCACTATAATGAAGGCTGGTACAACAGAAATGACCCACTATAATGAAGGCTGGTTCAACAGAAATGACCCACTATAATGAAGGCTGGTACAACAGAAATGACCCACTATAATGAAGGCTGGTTCAACAGAAATAACCCACTATAATGAAGGCTGGTACAACAGAAATGACCCACTATAATGAAGGCTGGTTCAACAGAAATGACCCACTATAATGAAGGCTGGTACAACAGAAATTACCCACTATAATGAAGGCTGGTTCAACAGAAATGACCCACTATAATGAAGGCTGGTTCAACAGAAATGACCCACTATAATGAAGGCTGGTACAACATAAATGACCCACTATAATGAATGCTGGTTCAACAGAAATGACCTACTATAATGAAGGCTGGTTCAACAGAAATGACCCACTATAATGAAGGCTGGTTCAACAGAAATGACCTACTATAATGAAGGCTGATTCAACAGAAATGACCCACTATAATGAAGGCTGATTCAACAGAAATGACCTACTATAATGAAGGCTGTTTCAACAGAAATGACCCACTATAATGAAGGCTGGTTCAACAGAAATTACCTACTATAATGAAGGCTGGTTCAACAGAAATGACCCACTATAATGAGGGCTGGTTCCACAGAAATGACCTACTATAATGAAGGCTGGTTCAACAGATATGACCCACTATAATGAAGGCTGGTTCAACAGAAATGATCTACTATAATGAAGGCTGGTTCAACAGAAATGACCTACTATAATGAAGGCTGGTTCAACAGAAATGACCCACTATAATGAAGGCTGGTTCAACAGAAATGACCTACTATAATGAAGGCTGATTCAACAGAAATGACCCACTATAATGAAGGATGATTCAACAGAAATGACCTACTATAATGAAGGCTGTTTCAACAGAAATGACCCACTATAATGAAGGGTGGTTCAACAGAAATTACCTACTATAATGAAGGCTGGTTCAACAGAAATGACCCACTATAATGAGGGCTGGTTCCACAGAAATGACCTACTATAATGAAGGCTGGTTCAACAGATATGACCCACTATAATGAAGGCTGGTTCAACAGAAATTATCTACTATAATGAAGGCTGGTTCAACAGAAATGACCTACTATAATGAAGGCTGGTTCAACAGAAATGACCCACTATAATGAAGGCTGGTTCAACAGAAATGACCCACTATAATGAAGGCTGGTTCAACAGAAATGACCCACTATAATGAGGGCTGGTTCAACAGATATGACCCACTATAATGAAGGCTGGTTCAACAGAAATTATCTACTATAATGAAGGCTGGTTCAACAGAAATGACCTACTATAATGAAGGCTGGTTCAACAGAAATGACCCACTATAATGAAGGCTGGTTCAACAGAAATGACCCACTATAATGAAGGCTGGTTCAACAGAAATGACCCACTATAATGAATGCTGGTTCAACAGAAATGACCCACTATAATGAAGGCTGGTTCAACAGAAATGACCCACTATAATGAAGGCTGGTTCAACAGAAATGACCCACTATAATGAAGGCTGGTTCAACAGAAATGACCTACTATAATGAAGGCTGGTTCAACATAAATGACCTACTATAATGAAGGCTGGTTCAACATAAATGACCCACTATAATGAAGGCTGGTTCAACAGAAATGAGACAGGTGTTTTATACAACAGCCTTCTGTGTGTTCTCTTTTTACATTTACATACATTTAAGTAATTTAGCAGACGCTCTTATCCAGAGCGACTTACAAATTGGTGCATTCACCTTATGACATCCAGTGGAACAGCCACTTTACAATAGTGCATCTAAATCTTTTAGGGGGGTGAGAAGGATTACTTATCCTATCCTAGGTATTCCTCAAAGAGGTGGGGTTTCGGGTGTCTCCGGAAGGTGGTGATTGACTCCGCTGTCCTGGCGTCGTGAGGGAGTTTGTTCCACCATTGGGGGGCCAGAGCAGCGAACAGTTTTGACTGGGCTGAGCGGGAGCTGTACTTCCTCAGTGGTAGGGAGGCGAGCAGGCCAGAGGTGGATGAACGCAGTGCCCTTGTTTGGGTGTAGGGCCTGATCAGAGCCTGGAGGTACTGAGGTGCCGTTCCCCTCACAGCTCCGTAGGCAAGCACCATGGTCTTGTAGCGGATGCGAGCTTCAACTGGAAGCCAGTGGAGAGAGCGGAGGAGCGGGGTGACGTGAGAGAACTTGGGAAGGTTGAACACCAGACGGGCTGCGGCGTTCTGGATGAGTTGTAGGGGTTTAATGGCACAGGCAGGGAGCCCAGCCAACAGCGAGTTGCAGTAATCCAGACGGGAGATGACAAGTGCCTGGATTAGGACCTGCGCCGCTTCCTGTGTGAGGCAGGGTCGTACTCTGCGGATGTTGTAGAGCATGAACCTACAGGAACGGGCCACCGCCTTGATGTTAGTTGAGAACGACAGGGTGTTGTCCAGGATCACGCCAAGGTTCTTAGCGCTCTGGGAGGAGGACACAATGGAGTTGTCAACCGTGATGGCGAGATCATGGAACGGGCAGTCCTTCCCCGGGAGGAAGAGCAGCTCCGTCTTGCCGAGGTTCAGCTTGAGGTGGTGATCCGTCATCCACACTGATATGTCTGCCAGACATGCAGAGATGCGATTCGCCACCTGGTCATCAGAAGGGGGAAAGGAGAAGATTAATTGTGTGTCGTCTGCATAGCAATGGTAGGAGAGACCATGTGAGGTTATGACAGAGCCAAGTGACTTGGTGTATAGCGAGAATAGGAGAGGGCCTAGAACAGAGCCCTGGGGGACACCAGTGGTGAGAGCGCGTGGTGAGGAGACAGATTCTCGCCACGCCACCTGGTAGGAGCGACCTGTCAGGTAGGACGCAATCCAAGCGTGGGCCGCGCCGGAGATGCCCAACTCAGAGAGGGTGGAGAGGAGGATCTGATGGTTCACAGTATCGAAGGCAGCCGATAGGTCTAGAAGGATGAGAGCAGAGGAGAGAGAGTTAGCTTTAGCAGTGCGGAGCGCCTCCGTAATGCAGAGAAGAGCAGTCTCAGTTGAATGACTAGTCTTGAAACCTGACTGATTTGGATCAAGAAGGTCATTCTGAGAGAGATAGCGGTAGAGCTGGCCAAGGACGGCACGTTCAAGAGTTTTGGAGAGAAAAGAAAGAAGGGATACTGGTCTGTAGTTGTTGACATCGGAGGGATCGAGTGTAGGTTTTTAAAGAAGGGGTGCAACTCTCGCTCTCTTGAGGACGGAAGGGACGTAGCCAGCGGTCAGGGATGAGTTGATGAGCGAGGTGAGGTAAGGGAGAAGGTCTCCGGAAATGGTCTGGAGAAGAGAGGAGGGGATAGGGTCAAGCGGGCAGGTTGTTGGGCGGCCGGCCGTCACAAGACGCGAGATTTCATCTGGAGAGAGAGGGGAGAAAGAGGTCAGAGCACAGGGTAGGGCAGTGTGAGCAGAACCAGCGGTGTCGTTTGACTTAGCAAACGAGGATCGGATGTCGTCGACCTTCTTTTCAAAATGGTTGACGAAGTCATCTGCAGAGAGGGAGGAGGGGGGAGGGGAGGAGGATTCAGGAGGGAGGAGAAGGTGGCAAAGAGCTTCCTAGGGTTAGAGGCAGATGCTTGGAATTTAGAGTGGTAGAAAGTGGCTTTAGCAGCAGAGACAGAGGAGGAAAATGTAGAGAGGAGGGAGTGAAAGGATGCCAGGTCCGCAGGGAGGCGAGTTTTCCTCCATTTCCGCTCGGCTGCCCGGAGCCCTGTTCTGTGAGCTCGCAATGAGTCGTCGAGCCACGGAGCGGGAGGGGAGGACCGAGCCGGCCTGGAGGATAGGGGACATAGAGAGTCAAAGGATGCAGAAAGGGAGGAGAGGAGGGTTGAGGAGGCAGAATCAGGAGATAGGTTGGAGAAGGTTTGAGCAGAGGGAAGAGATGATAGGATGGAAGAGGAGAGAGTAGCGGGGGAGAGAGCGAAGGTTGGGACGGCGCGATCCCATCCGAATAGGGGCAGTGTGGGAAGTGTTGGATGAGAGCGAGAGGGAAAAGGATACAAGGTAGTGGTCGGAGACTTGGAGGGGAGTTGCAATGAGGTTAGTGGAAGAACAGCATCTAGTAAAGATGAGGTTGAGCGTATTGCCTGCCTTGTGAGTAGGGGGGGAAGGTGAGAGGGTGAGGTCAAAAGAGGAGAGGAGTGGAAAGAAGGAGGCAGAGAGGAATGAGTCAAAGGTAGACGTGGGGAGGTTAAAGTCGCCCAGCACTGTGAGAGGTGAGCCGTCCTCAGGAAAGGAGCTTATCAAGGCATCAAGCTCATTGATGAACTCTCCGAGGGAACCTGGAGGGCGATAAATGATAAGGATGTTAAGCTTGAAAGGGCTGGTAACTGTGACAGCATGGAATTCAAAGGAGGCGATAGACAGATGGGTAAGGGGAGAAAGTGAGAATGACCACTTGGGAGAGATGAGACTCCCTCTGCATTTTTTATAATCAATTGCCTGAATTTTCTCCATCTCCTTAGTTATCATGCTCTAATTCCACTGGGCATTCTACTGATTTCAAGACTTGCTCTTCCAGAAAGTGAAGGGTAACACTTTTGCAGTTCTACTACATGATATCTTTCATAAAAGCCATGTTAGAAAGGATTACCTACACATGCTGACCAGCTTATGTTATAGACAAAAGTGTGCTACATGGCAGACCAATCCGAACTCATCTCTCGGCATGTCCAGCCCATCCATTATCTCAGCCAATCATGGCTATGAAGGTTCCTGGTTCATGAATGTTCCTGTCTTTTTCCGTGGCCAAACCAACTAGGCTCGTAATTGAACAGTTGTATTCGTATTTACAGATGGCAAGTGTGTTATTAAGACACATGAATGTTTACATGTACCAGAAGGCATTTCTGCCCAAACGTTTACGTTCAAATGCCTCTCCTGTAAAGTAGTGATGTGTGACGTATGCCTAGTTTTCTGAAATGAGTCACATATTTTGCCATGGAGCACATTCTGATCGGCCAGTGAGGGGCCAAGCCTCGAGACACCCACAGCTTGTTTATTCGTCGAGCCCCAGCCCCTTTCGCGCCAATGCCAACAAGTGTACCGAGAATTGTGATAGTGAAAATAGCAAAACTATTTCTGACACACCCCTGAACCTATAGCACTACCGCCTGCGTTTAGATGTACCATTCTGTTAGGTGTGTTAAAATAGAGCCCGAAACAGGATTGTGTATTCAGATGAAACATTTGCAGGCACTATATGGTGTTAGAGTTCCATTTAAAACGTGGGTATTCATAGGACAGATACTTTCATAGCCAAATAAAAAATACTAGTTATTTATTTATGTTCAGTTTATATATAGGAATGAAACCCACAACTCATTATGACATTACTAGTGCATCAAATGTGTTTTTATCAAGGTTGGGGGTCAATTCCTTTTCAATTCAGGAAGAAAAACATAAAATTCTAATTCCAAATGTTTCTCATAGAGCATTGAGATGTGGAATTTCAGTTTATTTCCTGAAACTAATGAATGGAAATGGAACTGACCCCTACTGTAGTTATTATTTAATCTGCAACATACAATGTGATACGATCTCAAATCTCAATAGACCGGACACCAAACTCGTCAGAGTGGTCGGCTAGTAGCTTCAAGAGACCAGTGATCATCCGACAGAGGCAGAACCCCCCGATGACCTTCCAGAGGAGTCTGAACATCAGTGTTGGCCAGACAGCCTTCCTGACCAACGCCACGCGGCAGCTGTACCTGCTCTGCCCCACAGAGGGCATCCCGCAGCCCCAAATCACCTGGACCAAGGACGGAGTAGAGCTACAACTAACTGACAGGTAACACATACAGTAATACACAAATACACGCATGCATACTGTCACATTCTCTCACACACACACACACACACACACACACACACACACACACACACACACACACACACACACACACACACACACACACACACACACACACACACACACACACACACACACACACACACACACACACACACACACATAAATAAGACATGCCCATTAGCTTTATGTTATCCTCCGTTCTCACTCCTCTTTCCATAATATAGTGCAGCAGCCCTCTATGTAGGGTATAGCTCAGGCCTGCTGGGCTTGGCTTTGCCCTGGAGAGAATACTGATTGTAGCTATGCAGGATCCCTGTGAGAAGCTATGGAAACTGTTACTCATATATCAGAGAAAGGAGAAAGGACTCGGAATGTTCTGTGTTCCGAGTCCGCCTCAGATCATGGTGTAAAATGTACAATTTCACCTTCCGGACCCCGTTGCTAAGTCTCACTCCTCGTCCTCAAGTCTTCCTCCCCATCTTCAAATCTTCCTCCCTACTCATGTCTTCTTCCTCCTTTACCCCATTCTCATCCTCCTCTTCCTCACATCTTGTATATCACCCTCCTTCCTCCTCTTCCTCACATCTTGTGTAACCCCCTCCTCCTCTCCCTCACGTATTGTATATCCCCCCCCCCTCCTCCTCCTACTCTCCTCATGGATCTCCCATGGAGCTGGAGCAGCACTCACTGTTTTACAGGGTCAGCTCAGAACAGGGGAGAGAGAAGGGAAGGACAGGAGAGAGAGAAGGGAAGGAAAGAGGAGAGAGAAGGGAAGGAGAGAGAGGGCAAGGAAAGAGGAGAGAGAGGGGAAGGAAAGAGGAGAGAGAGGGGAAGGAAAGAGGAGAGAGAGGGAAGGACAGAGGAGAGAGAGGGGAAGGAAAGAGGAGAGAGAGGGGAAGGAAAGAGGAGAGAGAGGGGAAGGAGAGAGAGGAGAAGGAAAGAGGAGAGAGAAGGGAAGGACAGAGGAGAGAGAAGGGAAGGAGAGAGAGGGGAAGGAAAGAGGAGAGAGAGGGGAAAGAGAGAGAGGGGAAGGAAAGAGGAGAGGGGGGAAAGAAAGGAGAGAGAAGGGAAGGACTGCTGGAGAAGGGAGAGAGTGTAGAGAAAGGGGATAGAGAGGTGAGAGATGGAAAGGAAAGGGAAGAAAACGGCTAGAGAGGGAAGAGTGGTGAAGTAGAGGGGAAAATAGAAGAGACGGGAAGGAAAGAGGAGAGAGGGGAAAGAAAGAGGAGAGAGAAGGGAAGGACAGAGGAGAGAGAGGGAAAGGACAGAGGAGAGGAGAGGAGAGAGGAGAGAGGGAAGGAGGAGAGAGGAGAGAGAGAGAGAAGGAAGGGGAGGAGAGGGGAAGGAAGGACAGAGGAGAGAGAAGGGAAGGAGAGAAGAGAGAGAGGGGAAGGACAGGGGAGAGAGAAGGGAAGGACAGGAGAGAGAGGAAGGAAAGAGGAGAGATGGGAAGGAAAGAGGAGAGAGAAGGGGAGGACAGAGGAGAGAGAGAGGGGAAGGAAAGAGGAGAGAGGGGAAGGAAAGAGGAGAGAAGGGAAGGACAGAGGAGAGAGAAGGGGAGGAGAGAGAAGGAAAGGACAGAGTAGAGAGAGGAGAAGGAGTGGAAGGAGAGAGAGGGGAAAGAAAGAGGAAGGAGAAGGGAAGGGGAGGGAAGGCAGCATAAAATTGGGCGAAAAAGAAAAAGTGAAATGGTAATGGAAAAGGGGAGGGAAACATGGATGGTTGATTGACATTCACAGGGCCCAGGGCCGAGGCGTGAAGCTGTGTGTTCTCCCAGTTCCGTGTGAGTGTGGAGACGGTTGCCCTTCACTTGCTCTTATCAAAGTGATGTGGTCTTGGAACCAGCGTGTTGTGATAGCAGGCAACGGGACCGCCTGTTGTGTACTGTAACCCGTTTGACCTCTCTAAAGACTTGGATAGATTCGAAGTGGAAATTCAGTAACTCTTACAAGACAATGGAAATTGCTATAATTAAAACCAATGTGTTTCGACCTTTAGCCTTCATCAGGATTTTTCAACAGATTTGCCAGGCCTCATGTTCATTCGATGAGGGGAAAGATGTTTGTTTTCGGTTGCTTACCGGCTTTTTAAACCTGTAGTAGAGAAATAAAAATACCATGTTTTATGTTTGATGTGTATGTATGCCAGTGTGGAGCCAAAGGCACATTTCCACATTTGGACTTGCTTGCTTTTGGTGGTGCAATGCCCTGAATGCCATGGCAGTCTTTCCTTCATAGAAGCTGCTAAGCCCGACCTGACACCAGTGTCTCGCCAGATGTTATCCATAATGTCTCCTTTGGCCTTCTGGGAGGTCTTGGTCCATTACATGAGGGGACCCACAGTATAAATGTACTGGCAGCCAGCTCAGGATGTCCAGCAAATCTCAGCCTTCTGACCTTTATCTGGGAAATCTGGACAATTAAGTTGTTTGTGGTCCAAATGTCATCATGTGATCCTGATTGGTCAGACTTGGTTGGACCATGGTATTTAGTCTCATATTCTCACATGTTATTGTCACAAGGAGTAGACCAAGATGCAGCGTGGTATGTTTCCATACTTTATTATGGAATAGAAAACTTCAAAGAACACAAACAACAAAGCGAACAACCAAAACGTGAAGCTAATATAATGCTCTCAGGCAACTATACATAGACAAGATCCCACAAAGCACAATGGGAAAACGCCTACCCAAATATGATCCCCAATCAGAGACAACGATAAACAGCTGCCTCTGATTGGGAACCATACTAGGCCAACATAGAAATACAATTCACCTAGATAACCCACCCTTAAATCACACCCCGACCTAACCAACATAGAGAATAACAGCTCTCTATGGTCAGGGCGTGACAGTACCTCCCCCCAAAGGTGCCAAAGACTCAATAGGGGAGGGTCCGGGTGGGCATCTACCGTCGGGGCGGCTCCGGTGCGGGGCGAAGTACCGACTCTGCTTGTGGACAGTTCATCGGGGGAACCGGACAGTGGCTCATGGCTGGAAGAACCGTGGGTCATTGCCAGAGGAACCGGACCGTGAATCGTCGCCGGTGACTCTGGGCCGTAGATCATCGCCGGAGGCTCCGGACTGGGAACCCCCGCTGGAGGCTCTGGACCGCAGATCGTTGCTGGAGACTCCGGACCGTGAATCGTCGCCGGGGACTCTGGACCGTAGATCATCGCCGGAGGCTCCGGACTGGGAACCCCCGCTGGAGGCTCTGGACCGCAGATCGTTGCTGGAGACTCCGGACCGTGGACGGTCGTAGGAGGTTCCGGACCGTGGACGGTCGTAGGAGGTTCCGGACTGTGGACCGTCGTTAGATGTTCCGGACTGTAAAACATCGCCGGAAGCGCTGGACTGGGACCTGTCGCCGGAAGCTCTGGACTGGGACCTGTTGCCGGACGCTCTGGACTGGAACTATCGCCGGAAGCTCTGGACTGTGAAGGCGCACTGGAGGCCTGATGCGTGGGACCGGTACAGGTGGTACCGGGCTGATGACACGCACCACAAGGCGAGTGCAGGGAGGCACATGACATACTGGACTGTGGAGGCGCACTTGAGGCCTGATGCGTGTGACCGGTACAGGTGGCACCGGGCTTGATGATACGCACCTCAGAGCGAGTGCGGGGAGGAAGCACAGGACGTACTGGACTGTGGAGGCGCGCTTGAGGGAGCGTGAGAGGAGCAGGTACAGGACGTACCTGACTGGGAAGGCGCACTTGAGGGAGAGTGCAAGGAGCAGGCACAGGACGTACTGGGCTGTGAAGGTACACTGGGGACACAGTGCGTAGAACCGGCGCAGGATGTACTGGACCCTGGAGGCGCCCTGGAGACCAGGAGCGCTGAGCCGGCACAACCCGTCCTGGACAGATACCCACTTTAGCGCGACAAGTGCGAGGAGCTGACACAGGACGTACTGGGCTGTGAAGGCGCACTGGAGACCTGGTGCGTATAGCCGGCATCAATTGTACCGGAATTTTAACACACTTCTCAGGACAAGTGCGAGGAACTGGCACAGGTGGCATCGGACGGCTAACATGCTTCTCAGGGCGAATGCCGTGCATACTACGCCAAACCAACAGCTTTCTCTCTTCACTCTCCTCCAATTTGTGCAACAACTCCTCGAAGGTCTCTAACTGTCCCCTCCGTTCACTCTCCTCCAATTTGTCCAACAACTCCTCAACAGTCTCTGACACCTCAACTTCGCCGACCACTCCGTGTGCCCATTCCCCCAAAAATGTTGGGCTGTCTTTTGGGCGTGAGTCGTGGCCGCGAACCCTGACCTCGTCGCTGTCCTTCCCTCGCTGCCTCCGCCTGCTTCCATGGCAGGCTTTTGTCTCCTGCCATTATCCCCTCCCAGGTTCAGGATGTCTTCTCCTCCTACCCACGCTGCTAGGTCCGTTTGTGGTGGGATCTTCTGTCACGTTCGTCATAAGGAGTAGACCAAGATGCAGCGTGGTATGTTTCCATCCTTTATTATGGAATAGAAAACTTCAAAAACCAAACACAACAAAGCGAACAACCGAAACGTGAAGCTAATATAATGCTCTCAGGCAACTATACATAGACAAGATCCCACAAAGCACAATGGGAAAACGCCTACCTAAACATGATCCCCAATCAGAGACAACGATAAACAGCTGCCTCTGATTGGGAACCATACTAGGCCAACATAGAAATACAATTCACCTAGATAACCCACCCTATAATCACACCCCGACCTAACCAACATAGAGAATAAAAGCTCTCTATGGTCAGGGCGTGACAGTTATGCATATACTGAACACGTGTTCAAGTCACTTTGGATAATCCTGTCTACTGGCATGTCTACTGTATATACTCTACTGCTTGTGTTTAGCAGGTTTTACATGATAGGTACAGTACTGGCCGTAGGACCGTTGCTTGCCACAATTCTATTTTTCCAGGGATGTGGTCTGAGAGAGTACATTTTCCATGCTCTAATGGTTTATACGTTCCCCTCTAGGTCCACTGACTCCATGTTATAAAGTAGAAAATCATTTTTCCCCATTTACTACATATAGCAGAGTAAGTCTGATACTTGGATTATCTAAATAAAAGGTCAGACAATATGTTAGGCACAGATCTAGGATCAGCGTAACCTCCCTTAAGCCTCACCTTAACCATAATGGGGGGACAAACAAAACTGATCTTGGATCAATGTCAAGAGGGCAACTACATTCTGCTACAGAGTAGAAAGAGGTTTCAACCCCTAATGGTTATGGTTAGGCTTCGGGAAGGGTAAACTGATACTAGATCTGTGCATAAGGGTAACTTCTAACCTGTGAGTGGTGGCCAAGCATCAGTCTCATGAAGTGGGATGTGGGTGGGAGTAGCTCTGTGTACATTCCCACATGGTCTAAATGGGATCTAACAGAGAGCTTATAGCCCCATAGAGATCCATAAACCACTGCATGGCTTTAGCAGCCCCCAGCCTCCCCTAGCCATACACCCATATACACAAACCCTGTTTGTTTCCCCAGACCCAGATCCTGCCTCTCTCCCCCAGCCCATAACCCCAGACACAGACCCTGCCCTTTCCCCCAGACCAAGACCCTGCCCCAGGCACAGTCCCTGTGTTCCCAATCCCAGCCCTTGCCCTCTCCCCACAGCAACACTCCATATAAACAGTCCCTGTCCACTTCCCCCAGCCCCTCTCCCCCATGCCCTTTTACCCCAGTCTCAAAGGAAGTAGACTTCATGAGTCCAAAAACAGTATCTCCCTCTCTCCAGTCTCCGCAAGCTGTTTTGACCCAAGCTTTCCCTGCATGGTGATTCCTGTAATCTCTTAAATCTGTTCTTGGAGTGTTTGAACCTGGGCCAATATTCATAGTGCCTCCATGCAGAAGTACTGATCTAAGATCAGGTCTTCCCTGTCCATTAAATTATATTGCTTATGATCTAAAATGCTAAACTGAATCTCGATCAGCACTCCTACTGTGAGATGCTTTATGAATACGGCCCAGGAATCAAGTAGACATTGTGTTGCTCCTCTGTCCTGGATTGGTGGTGTTTGGTCCAGAGCCAAGGGAAGCTCAGGCAGACTTATTGGCCTTGAGGAATAGTTGAGCGGCCGGAGAGGAAGGACAGCTCAGAGCATGGGAAGAGGACCAGTCCCTTCAGAGACTGGACTGTCCAGAGAGGAAGGACAGCTCAGAGCATGGGAAGAGGACCAGTCCCTTCAGAGACTGGACTGTCCAGAGAGGAAGGACAGCTCAGAGCATGGGAAGAGGACCAGTCCCTTCAGAGACTGGACTGTCCAGAGAGGAAGGACAGCTCAGAGCATGGGAAGAGGACCAGTCCCTTCAGAGACTGGACTGTCCAGAGAGGAAGGACAGCTCAGAGCATGGGAAGAGGACCAGTCCCTTCAGAGACTGGACTGTCCAGAGAGGAAGGACAGCTCAGAGCATGGGAAGAGGACCAGTCCCTTCAGAGACTGGACTGTCCAGAGAGGAAGGACAGCTCAGAGCATGGGAAGAGGACCAGTCCCTTCAGAGACTGGACTGTCCAGAGAGGAAGGACAGCTCAGAGCATGGGAAGAGGACCAGTCCCTTCAGAGAGGTGAAAAAGAGACTGGACTGTCCAGAGAGGAAGGACAGCTCAGAGCATGGGAAGAGGACCAGTCCCTTCAGAGAGGTGAAAAAGAGACTGGACTGTCCAGAGAGGAAGGACAGCTCAGAGCATGGGAAGAGGACCAATCCCTTCAGAGAGGTGAAAAAGAGACTGGACTGTCCAGAGAGGAAGGACAGCTCAGAGCATGGGAAGAGGACCAATCCCTTCAGAGAGGTGAAAAAGAGACTGGACTGTCCAGAGAGGGAGTTCAGGGTTTATGAGGCCCTCTTACCGACATTCTGTATGTGTGTGTCTGTCTGTGTGTGTGTCCGTGTGTTTGTCTGTGCCTGTGTGTGTGTGTGTCTGTCTGTCTGTGCGTGCAAGTGTGTATGCACGTTTGTCTGCCAATAAAATGAGCAGGTCTGTGCATGTATGCAAGCAAGGACACGTGTGTGTGTGTGTGTGCATTCACTTGTGTTTGAGACTAAAACACATACAAAACACGCCAATCATAACAATCTAGTCTAATCAAATTAATCAGCCGATTGGCACTCTATTCCCTTTGTAGTGCACTACTTTTGACCAGGGCCCATAGGGTAATAGAGTGCCATTTGGGATGCGTGCATTAACTCTGTGAAAATATGAAAGAGAGGTTCAGCATCATTAAAGGAAATTAGATCTTTAATCGGCTGATTGATTAGACTAGATCAGGACTTTACGTTTATTCTGATTTCATGCACTAATAGCATCTGCACACACACACACACACACACACACACACACACACACACACACACACACACACACACACACACACACACACACACACACACACACACACACACACACACACACACACACACACACACACACACACACACACACACACACACAGACACAGACAATGCACACACGCTATACGCACGCACACTCAGACACAACGCACCCACACAATTACATACACACACATGTAGCTGTTGTCTTAACCGGGGTTTGACCCAGCTTGAGACAGTTTGTTTGTAATAGTTTTATGTCATGTGACTGCTGAGAGATCATAGGCTGTTCAGTTCTAGACTCTGGTCATGTGACTGCTCATAGGCTGTACAGTTCTAGACCCTGGTCATGTGACTGCTGAGAGATCATAGGCTGTTCAGTTCTAGACTCTGGTCATGTGACTGCTGAGAGATCATAGGCTGTTCAGTTCTAGACTCTGGTCATGTGACTGCTCATAGGCTGTACAGTTCTAGACCCTGGTCATGTGACTGCTGAGAGATCATAGGCTGTTCAGTTCTAGACTCTGGTCATGTGACTGCTGAGAGATCATAGGCTGTTCAGTTCTAGACTCTGGTCATGTGACTGCTCATAGGCTGTACAGTTCTTGACTCTGGTCATGTGACTGCTGAGAGATCATAGGCTGTACAGTTCTAGACTCTGGTCATGTGACTGCTAAGAGATCATAGGCTATACAATTCTAGACTGGTCATGTGATTGCTGAGAGATCATAGGCTGTTCAGTTCTAGACTCTGGTCATGTGACTGCTCATAGGCTGTACAGTTCTAGACTCTGGTCATGTGACTGCTAAGAGATCATAGGCTATACAATTCTAGACTGGTCATGTGATTGCTGAGAGATCATAGGCTGTTCAGTTCTAGACTCTGGTCATGTGACTGCTCATAGGCTGAACATTTCTAGACTCTGGTCATGTGACTGCTAAGAGATCATAGGCTGTACAGTTCTAGACTCTGGTCATGTGACTGCTGAGAGATCATAGGCTGTTCAGTTCTAGACTCTGGTCCTGTGACTACTGAGAGATCATACAGTAGGTGTACAGTTCTAGACTCTGGTCATGTGACTGCTGAGAGATCATAGGCTGTACAGTTCTAGACTCTGGTCATGTGACTGCTGAGAGATCATACAGTAGGTGTACAGTTCTAGACTCTGGTCATGTGACTGCTGAGAGATCATACAGTAGGTGTACAGTTCTAGACTCTGGTCATGTGACTGCTGAGAGATCATACAGTAGGTGTACAGTTCTAGACTCTGGTCATGTGACTGCTGAGAGATCATAGGCTGTACAGTTCTAGACTCTGGTCCTGTGACTGCTGAGAGATCATACAGTAGGTGTACAGTTCTAGACTCTGGTCATGTGACTGCTGAGAGATCATAGGCTGTACAGTTCTAGACTGGTCATGTGACTGCTGAGAGATCATACAGTAGGTGTACAGTTCTAGACTCTGGTCATGTGACTGCTGAGAGATCATACAGTAGGTGTACAGTTCTAGACTCTGGTCATGTGACTGCTGAGAGATCATACAGTAGGTGTACAGTTCTAGACTCTGGTCATGTGACTGCTGAGAGATCATACAGTAGGTGTACAGTTCTAGACTGGTCATGTGACTGCTGAGAGATCATACAGTAGGTGTACAGTTCTAGACTCTGGTCATGTGACTGCTGAGAGATCATACAGTAGGTGTACAGTTCTAGACTCTGGTCATGTGACTGCTGAGAGATCATACAGTAGGTGTACAGTTCTAGACTCTGGCTCTGTGGATGATATGGCATTCATGAGACAGCTCTGCCACAAAGGTCAAGAATAGTGAATTATTTCAAACAAACTTGTATTGCCAAGCTATCTGTAGTGTTTCAATGAATTATGATGTAAAACATGTTAACATGATCTATGATGTATTACATGTTAACATAAATTCTTATATACAGTGGGGCAAAAAAGTATTTAGTAAGCCACCAATTGTGCAAGTTCTCCCACTTAAAAAGATGAGAGAGACCTGTAATTTTCATCATAAGTACACTTCAACTATGACAGACAAAATTAGAAAAAAAATCCAGACAATCACATTGTAGGATTTTTAATGAATTTATTTGCAAATTATGGTGGAAAATAAGTATTTGGTAACCTACAAACAAGCAAGATTTCTGGCTCTCACAGACCTGTAACTTCTTCTTTAAGAGGCTCCTCTGTCCTCCACTCGTTACCTGTATTAATGGCACCTGTTTGAACTTGTTATCGGTATAAAGGACACCTGTCCACAACCTCAAACAGTCACATTCCAAACTCCACTATGGCCAAGACCAAAGAGCTGTCAAAGGACACCAGAAACAAAATTGTAGACCTGCACCAGGCTGGGAAGACTGAATCTGCAATAGGTAAGCAGCTTGGTTTGAAGAAATCAACTGTGGGAGCAATTATTAGGAAATGGAAGACATACAAGACCACTGATAATCTCCCTCGATCTGGGGCTCCACGCAAGATCTCACCCCGTGGGGTCAAAATTATTACAAGAACAGTGAGCAAAAATCCCAGAACCACACGGGGGACCTAGTGAATGAGCTGGGACCAAAGTAACAAAGCCTACCATCAGTAACACACTACGCCGCCAGGGACTCAAATCCTGCAGTGCCAGACGTATCCCCCTGCTTAAGCCAGTACATGTCCAGGCCCGTCTGAAGTTTGCTAGAGAGCATTTGGATGACCCAGAAGAAGATTGGGAGAATGTCATATGGTCAGATGAAACCAAAATATAACTTTTTGGTCAAAACTCAATTCGTCGTGTTTGGAGGACTAAGAATGCTGAGTTGCATCCAAAGAACACCATGAAGCATGGGGGTGGAAACATCATGCTTTGGGGCTGTTTTTCTGCAAAGGGACCAGGACGACTGATCCGTGTAAAGGAAAGAATGAATGGGGCCATGTATTGTGAGATTTTGAGTGAAAACCTCCTTCCATCAGCAAGGGCATTGAAGATGAAACATGGCTGGGTCTTTCAGCATGACAATGATCCCAAACACACCGCCCGGGCAACGAAGGAGTGGCTTCGTAAGAAGCATTTCAAGGTCCTGGAGTGGCCGAGCCAGTCTCCAGATCTCAACCCCATAGAAAATCTTTGGAGGGAGTTGAAAGTCTGTGTTGCCCAGCAACAGCCCCAAAACATCACTGCTCTAGAGGAGATCTGCATGGAGGAATGGGCCAAAATACCAGCAACAGTGTGTGAAAACCTTGTGAAGACTTACAGAAAACGTTTGACCTCTGTCATTGCCAACAAATGGTATATAACAAAGTATTGAGATAAACTTTTGTTATTGACCAAATACTTATTTTCCACCATAATTTAAAAATAAATTCAATATGATTTTCTGGGGTTTTTTTTTTTCTAATTTTGTCTGTCATAGTTGAAGTGTACCTATGATGAAAATTACAGGCCTCTCTCATCTTTTTAAGAGGGAGAACTTGCACAATTGGTGCACAATTGGTGGCTGACTAAATATTTTTTTGCCCCACTGTATATCATGTGGGGCAAACTGTATAACATGTATAACACATAAATTCATTTTATTTTATATTTTACCTTTATTTAAATAGGCAAGTCAGTTAAGAACAAATTCGTATTTTCAATAACGGCCTAGGAACAGTGGGTTAACTGCCTGTTCAAGGGCAGAACGACAGATTTGTATATAACATGTACACTATCTTTTGTATATACCGCATTATGTGTATAATCAATTTCCATACAATCACTTTCCTGCACACCAAAAAAGTGTATAGTATTTTATTGTATTTTATAGTGATGACTGTGGTTGAGATACATGTCTTGTTTTCCTTTGCTACTGCAGGGTACACTGGGATATCTCTGGCGGACTGCATATCTCTAGTCCTGGGCCGGGGGACAGAGGAGTGTACAGGTGCACAGCCTCAAACACCCATGGTTCAGCCTCAGAGACTACACAGCTGCTGATAGCTGGTGAGTACCCAGTCAACTGGGTTATATATGGGAGGCAGGTAGCCTAGCAGTTAGAGAGTTGGGCCAGTAACCGAAAGGTTGCTGGCTTGAATAGCGTAGCCTACCAGGTGAAAAATATGCCGATGTGCCCTTGAGCAAGGCACTTAACCCTAATGTGCTCCAGGGGTGCCGTACTACTATGGCTGACCCTGTAAAACAACACATTTCACTGCACCTATCCGGTGTAAATGACAATTCAACATGTTATTATATTCATTAGTGCACCCCCAGCCCCAAGGTTCGCCAAAGTATACGTCGTCTGGTCTTTGGCATCCCAAAGCAAATAGCGTAGTCGGCAATACATTCCTAACCCCCCGCGACTAGCGAGCCGGAAAACAAAGGGGGGAAATCTGCATACTAGTCTTAATAAAACCTCATTTCCACCACCATGCGTTCAGCCAATCAGGTTGCATATTTTTCTCATTTTGATCCTTACTAATTTGAACTCTTGAGTTGAGATTTAACACTGAAGTGAAATATATTTAAGTTTCTTATTGGACAAGTTCAGGTAGTCCCTCCTGTTTTCAGACAGTTTGCTTCCGTTTAGTTCCTAGTGAATACAAACATGTCCCAGGTCTGATAAGCATTATAAGCACACAAATGATGAAATGCTCCAAGAGGAAATTATCATGTATTCATAGTATGTACACTATTTATAAATAATTTATTAATACTTATTCATGAGTTATTATGAAATGTTACTCTCATTAAATAATATTATGCAATGCTATTTTAAATGTTAAATGAAATGTTATTTATGTAATTTATGTTTCTTAAAAAACAGTGAGCCAATAAATGAGCCATTTGGAAACATTTGTAGTTGTTCTCTGTTTTTCACAGAGCCTCCTGTGATAGCTGTGTCGTGGAGGAACGTATCGGACAAGGAAGCCCCCAGTCTGAGGGCCGTGGTGGGGGGACGGGTCAGCCTACGCCCTGGGGCTAACCTAACTCTAGACTGCCCCGTCACAGGTAGGCCTCACCATAGCAATTAAATCCCATACACTCTTAGGAAAACGGCTTCCTAAAAGGTTCTACAACTGTCCCCATAGGATAACTATTTTTGGTTCCAGGAAGAACTCTTTTGGGTTCCATGTAGACCCTCTATGTAAAATGTTCTACATGGAAATCAAAAGGGTTCTGCCTGAAATGAAAAAGGGTTATTCAAAGGGTTCTCCTAACGGATTAGGGTTACTGCCTTTCTAGGGAGTTTTTCCCAGCCACCGTGCTTTACATCTGCATTGCTTGCTGTTTGGAGTTTTAGGCTGGGTTTCTGTATAGTGACATTGACTGATGTTAAAAGGGCTTTATAAATACATTTGATTGATTGAGATGCTCTATATGGAACCAAAATGGTTCTCCTATGGGGACAGCCAAAGAACCCTTTTAGGTTCTAGATATCACATTTCTTTCTAAAACTGTAGAATGGATCATGCCATATTGATTCTAATTATGTGGATCTCATAGGGACAGACAGTCCCTCCATTTTGTGGTTCACATTGTCAAGCTCCAAAATGATCGACCATGTGTTTAAATTGAATTTCAAGCAATAATAGATATCTGGTGTAAGGTAGCACATTCAGGCAGACATGATCAAGCTATGAAGTGGACATACCTTGTGTTGAAATTGTATTTCAAACAATAACTTGTATCTATACAGCATATCTATACAGCATATATATAGTGAAAATAGTAGGATATTTTCTCCACACTGGTCTTTGTCAGTTGTAGTTTTGGCTGCTCTTTGTCAGTAATATACTGTGGTGAACACAAATGAATGTCAGCCTAGTCCTACTGCGATCTAATACCCTAACATGGGTTTTATGTATCCATATGTTTATGTGGCAGATCATAGCTACGGTGTAGACACGCAGAAAGACACAGTTAGTTGAAAAGTGAATGGTGTGGAAAGCCACCATGCCAGTCAGGGCTCTAGCAGTGGACACATGGATTTAAACTTCCTGGTTCAGTTACAGCTGTAATGAGGTGTATAAAATGAGAGCAGAGCTTTGATTGAGAAGTGATGTTTGTGACGAGGCTTGGCAGTTGGCTACAGCATCATGCAATTTCACAACACAACAAAATGATTCCTTTGAGCATTTTTAGCTAGAGATGTTTGTCATTTATGATCTGAAGTGGTATTAGACCAGAGTCATATCTGACCCCCTATTCACCATGTAGTGCACAACTTCTGAATCCATATAGGGCACTCAATTTGACCACAGCCCTATCTGACACCCACATTGGGCTGTGGTGCACTATGGGACATTGGGGGATAGGCCGGGGTGTTATTGGAGACAGCCAATAACCTTGACCAACCACACCATAGTTATTGGGTTGAATCTTCCCAGGTTGCCTCCTAAATGCCACCCTATTCCCTTTATAGCACCCTACTTTTAACCAGGGCCCATATAGTGCACTATATAGAGAATAGGGAGCCATTTGGAATGCGAATCCAGCCTCATCATCACCTTAGTGAGAACCGGCTGAGATGAAAGGACATGTTATTTAAGTCTCATTTGTTTTGGCCTTACACCTTTACAGAAACACACACACACACACACACACACACACACACACACAGAGACACACACACACACACCTTGCACACCCTAGCACCCTCTCTCTCATCCCATTCAATCACTGGTGATTAAAGCAGCTGTGTGTGTGTGTGTGTGTGTGTGTGTGTGTGTGTGTGTGTGTGTGTGTGTGTGTGTGTGTGTGTGTGTGTGTGTGTGTGTGTGTGTGTGTGTGTGTGTGTGTGTGTGTGTGTGTGTGTGTGTGTGTGTGTGTGTGTGTGTGTGTGTGTGTGTGTGTGTGTGTGTGTGTGTGTGTGTGTGTGTGTAAAGGTGTAAGGCCAAAACTAATGAGACTTTGGACTGATGTCCTTTCATCTCAGTGAGAATAGAAGGGAGAAATGGAGAGAGAAAGAGGGAGATGAGGGGAGAGAGAGAGAGACAGAAAGGTATTTAAAGGCAATGTAAAGAGATACTGTCTTTTATTTGTTACTTAGGGTTGTGGAGAGATGTCTGGCAGGAGTTGGCTTCCCTCCAAGACACACACACACACAATGCACACACACACACACACACACACTCAGAGAAACAGACACAGACACATACATGGAAAGGCAAACACTGAAAGACACACTCTCTCACACACACACGCACGCACGCACGCACGCACGCACGCACGCACGCACGCACACACACACACACACACACACACACACACACACACACACACACACACACACACACACACCTGTAGGATCCAAGCTATTAGATCTTATAAACCATCCTGATTGCAGAAGGTAATGTAATCTGTATCAGAGATCCTGAGAAACAGTCACTGGACCTTCACACACACCATTTTACCTTGTCAGTATATTCAATATTGGATTCATCTCCAGTGAGTTTTGTGTACATGCATTTCTCGTAAGAAAAAAACACATATTTGTATTTGTATTGATTATGCCAAAGTAGCAGCTACTCTTCCTGGGGCCCATTAGTTCCTGCCAAAGTAGCAGCTACTCTTCCTGGGGTCCATTAGTTCCTGCCAAAGCAGCAGCTACTCTTCCTGGGGTCCATTAGTTCCTGCCAAAGCAGCAGCTACTCTTCCTGGGGTCCATTAGTTCCTGCCAAAGCAGCAGCTACTCTTCCTGGGGTCCATTAGTTCCTGCCAAAGTAGCAGCTACTCTTCCTGGGGTCCATTAGTTCCTGCCAAAGCAGCAGCTACTCTTCCTGGGGTCCATTAGTTCCTGCCAAAGTAGCAGCTACTCTTCCTGGGGTCCATTAGTTCCTGCCAAAGCAGCAGCTACTCTTCCTGGGGTCCATTAGTTCCTGCCAAAGTAGCAGCTACTCTTCCTGGGGTCCATTAGTTCCTGCCAAAGTAGCAGCTACTCTTCCTGGGGCCCATTAGTTCCTGCCAAAGTAGCAGCTACTCTTCCTGGGGTCCATTAGTTCCTGCCAAAGCAGCAGCTACTCTTCCTGGGGTCCATTAGTTCCTGCCAAAGTAGCAGCTACTCTTCCTGGGGTCCATTAGTTCCTGCCAAAGCAGCAGCTACTCTTCCTGGGGTCCATTAGTTCCTGCCAAAGCAGCAGCTACTCTTCCTGGGGTCCATTAGTTCCTGCCAAAGCAGCAGCTACTCTTCCTGGGGTCCATTAGTTCCTGCCAAAGCAGCAGCTACTCTTCCTGGGGTCCATTAGTTCCTGCCAAAGCAGCAGCTACTCTTCCTGGGGTCCATTAGTTCCTGCCAAAGCAGCAGCTACTCTTCCTGGGGTCCATTAGTTCCTGCCAAAGCAGCAGCTACTCTTCCTGGGGTCCATTAGTTCCTGCCAAAGCAGCAGCTACTCTTCCTGGGGTCCAGCAAAATTAAGACAGTTTATAAAATGTTAAAAACATTACAATACATTCACAGATTTCACAACACACTGTGTGCCCTCAGGCCCCTACTCCACCACTAGCACATATCTACAGTTCTAAATACATGTGTATATATAGTGCGTATGTTATTGTGTGTGTATGTGCCAATGTTTGTGTTGCTTCACAGTCCCCGCTGTTCCATAAGGTGTTTTTTTTATCTGTTTTTTTAAATCCAATGTTACTGCTTGCATCAGTTACTTGATGTGGAATAGAGTTCCATGTAGTCATGGCTCTATGTAGTACTGTGCACCTCCCATAGTCTGTTCTGGACATAGGAGCTGTGAAGAGACCTCTTGTGGCATGTCCTGTGGGGTATGCATGGGTGTCTGAGCTGTGTGCCAGTAGTTTAGACAGACAGCTCGGTGCATTCAACATGTCAATACCTCTCACAAATAAAAGTAATGATGAAGTCAATGTCTCCTCCACTTTGAGCCAGGAGAGATTGACATGCATATTGTTAACATTAGCCCTCTGTATACATCCAAGGGCTCGCCGTGCTGCCCTGTTCTGAGCCAATTGCAATTTTCCTAAGTTATTTTTTTGTGGCACCTGACCACACGACTGAACAGTGGTCAAGGTGCGACAAAACTAGGGCCTGTAGGACCTGCCTGGTTGATAGTGTTGTTAAGAAGGCAGAGCATCGCTTTATTATAGACAGACTTCTCCCCATCCTTGCTACTACTGCATCAATATGTTTTGACCATGACAGTTTACAATCTAAGGTTGCTCCAAGCTGTTTTGTCATCTCAACTTTCTCAATTTCCACATTATATGTCTATGTATGCTGATAATTATACAACACGTGGGTCTAATCCTGGATGCTGATAATTATACAACACGTGGGTCTAATCCTGGATGCTGATAATTATACAACACGTGGGTCTAATCCTGGATGCTGATAATTATACAACACGTGGGTCTAATCCTGGATGCTGATAATTATACAACACGTGGGTCTAATCCTGGATGCTGATAATTATACAACACGTGGGTCTAATCCTGGATGCTGATAATTATACAACACGTGGGTCTAATCCTGGATGCTGATAATTATACAACACGTGGGTCTAATCCTGGATGCTGATAATTATACAACACGTGGGTCTAATCCTGGATTCTGATAATTATACAACACGTGGGTCTAATCCTGGATGCTGATAGGTTAAAACAGTGTTCCAGCCAGTGTCTATTCCACCAGCTAAGGCTATGACGTTGAAATGTCTATTTACTGTTCAAACTCACTGCACAGTCCACTGTCTTATCAGCCCAGCCAGGCAATTTATAAACTCTCTCTACTGTAAAAAAGCATGTAGACATTATCTGCCCTTTCTTTTAGACTAGCAATATATCCTGCCAATATATCCTGCAAACACCTGCTTCTCAGGCATTATCACCTAAATGACAGTTGGTACGAGGTATTGGTTAGTTAGTTGAACGGAGGTGATACAACAGCACACTCCTGTGGTAGAGACCATTCTCAACACATGAACCAGAAGAGGTCACAGGAGCAGATATGGGGTACTGCACAGTGGAGGCTGGTGGGAGGAGCTATCCCCAAAGATGTATTGGCATTGGCACAGTAAACATGATCCCGGTTCTATCCCCAAAGATGTATTGGCATTGGCACAGTAAACATGATCCCAGTTCTATCCCCAAAGATGTATTGGCATTGGCACAGTAAACATGATCCCAGTTCTATCCCCAAAGATGTATTGGCATTGGCACAGTAAACATGATCCCAGTTCTATCCCCAAAGATGTATTGGCATTGACACAGTAAACATGATCCCGGTTCTATCCCCAAAGATGTATTGGCATTGGCACAGTAAACATGATCCCGGTTCTATCCCCAAAGATGTATTGGCATTGGCACAGTAAACATGATCCCGGTTCTATCCCCAAAGATGTATTGGCATTGGCACAGTAAACATGATCCCGGTTCTATCCCCAAAGATGTATTGGCATTGGCACAGTAAACATGATCCCAGTTCTATCCCCAAAGATGTATTGGCATTGGCACAGTAAACATGATCCCAGTTCTATCCCCAAAGATGTATTGGCATTGGCACAGTAAACATGATCCCAGTTCTATCCCCAAAGATGTATTGGCATTGGCACAGTAAACATGATCCCAGTTCTATCCCCAAAGATGTATTGGCATTGGCACAGTAAACATGATCCCAGTTCTATCCCCAAAGATGGCGGCAACCAGAAAAAACGAAACAAGTAGATTGTGCTGATTTACTGGCACATTGGACCATGTCGCGCGCCGTAGTTTAAGAACTCTCTGGGTAGAGATAAAAACAATGACTTCTTTTCTGAATTCCTCCATCTTTATGCACCTTCGCCATTTAAATGGAATTGACCCCCATCCCTTATTCATAGATTGACTATGTGAGACAAAACAGAATGAGCTTGTCTAGTAACAGTCTGGCCGTGGCTGCTCAGACCCAATAGCAATATGTTTGAATAACTGTAGCCAAGTACAAGCCAACTGGCACATGCTGTTCAGGGCTTGCGTCCCAAACGGTAATCAATTCTCTATATTGTGTACTCATTTTGACTAGGGCCCATATGGAAATATTGCACTGCATAAGGAAAAGGGTGCCATTTGGGACTATACTATATGTGTGTGTCTGAAGGGAGTGGTCAAGACGTAAGGATTGGCATCCAGTGCTCTGATTTGTCCCAGTGATCAGTAATAACCAGTCTCAAGTAGTCTAATCAGTCTCTCTGTCATCAGGGCGTTCATCTATGTTGGACATTCTATGTGTGTTTTTGTATTTGTTTAAAGTGAAGTATTCTGTGATTTGTGGGATGTCTGAATTAGTTATCCTCAGTCTTGTGTCTCTTACACTAGTGCTCTCTGTTTGTCTGTCTGTCTGTCTGTCTGTCTGTCTGTCTGTCTGTCTGTCTGTCTGTCTGTCTGTCTGTCTGTCTGTCTGTCTGTCTGTCTGTCTGTCTCTCTCTCTCTCTCTCTCTCTCTCTCTCTCTCTCTCTCTCTCTCTCTCTCTCTCTCTCTCCTCTCTCCTCTCTCCTCTCTCTCTCTCTCTCTCTCTCTCTCTCCCCCTCTCTCTCTACCAGGTGTGCCTCAGCCTACAGTAACTTGGCAGAGGAAGGAGGGTGTGTTAGATGTCAGCGTGGCAGTACCCCTGCCCTCTGGTTCTCTGTGGCTCCAAAACGTCACTCTCCAGAGCCAAGGCACCTACTCCTGCATGGCTGCCAACCCCATAGGAAAATCCACCGCTTCCACTGTTCTCCATGTCACCGGTGGGTTCACACACACATGTGAGCGTGCATATACACACACACACACACGAGCGTGCGTAGTGTATACACAGATTTACACACAAGTGCTGTGGCAGCCCACGCACACGCACACACAGCTGAGGTGTAGGGCTGGCGCTGTGCTAGCTATCAGGGTGGTAAAATCCATCTCCTCTCAAATGTTAATCACACCTCATTGTGGAACACACACACACGTGCACACGCGCACACACACACACACACACATATGCTACCCTGACCAAACCAGGGTGGTCCAAGAACGATTATCCTGAAATACAGTTGAGGTCAGAAGTTTACATACACTTAGGTTGGAATCATTAAAACTCATTTTTCAACCACTCCACAAATTTCTTGTTAACAAACTATAGTTTTGGCAAGTCGGTTAGAACATCTACTTTGTGGTTGACACAAGTCACTTTTCCAACAATTGTTTACAGACAGATTATTTCACTTATATTTCACTGTATCACAATTCCAGTGGGTCAGAAGTTTACATAAACTAAGTTGACTGTGCCTTTTCTTTAGGCTTTAGAAGCTTCTGATAGGCTAATTGACATAATTTGAGTCAATTGAATGTGTACCTGTGGATGTATTTCAATGCCTACCTTCAAACTCAGTGCCTCTTTGCTTGAAATCATGGGAAAATCTAAATAAAGTCAGCCATGACTTCAGAAAAAAATTGTAGACCTCCAGAAGTCTGGTTCATCCTTGGGAGCAAATTCCAAATGTCTGAAGGTACGACGTTCATCTGTACAAACAATAGTACGCAAGTATAAACACCATGGGACCGTGCAGCCGTCATACCGCTCAGGAAGGAGAGGCGTTGTCTCTTGGAGATTAACGTACTTTGGTGCAAAAAGTACAAATAAATCCCAGAACAACAGCAAAGGACCTTGTGAAAATGCTGGAGGAAACAGGTACAAAAGTATCTATATCCACAGTAAAACGAGTCCTGTATCAACATAACCTGAAAGGCCGCTCAGCAAGGAAGATGCCACTGCTCCAAAACCGCCATAAAAATCCCAGACTACAGTTTGCAACTACACATGGGGACAAAGATCGTATTTTTTGGAGAAATGTCATCTGGTCTGATGAAACAAAAATAGAACTGTTTGGCCATAATAACCATCATTATGTTTGGAGGAAAAAGGGAGAGGCTTGCAAGCCGAAGAACACCATCCCAACCGTGAAGCACGGGGGTGGCAGCATCATGTTGTTGGGGTGCTTTGCTGCAGGAGGGACTGGTGCACTTCACAAAATAGATGGCATCATGAAGGAGGAAAGTTATGTGAATATATTGAAGCAACATCTCAAGACATCAGTCAGGAAGTTAAAGCTTGGTCGCAAATGGATCTTCCCAAATAGACAATGACCCCAAGCAAGTTGTGGCAAAATGGCTTAAGGATAACAAAGTCAAGGTATTGGAGTGGCCATCACAAAGCTCTGACCTCAATCCTATAGAAAATTTGGGGCAGAACTGAAAAAGCATGTGCGAGCAAGGAGGCCTACAAACCTGACTCAGTTACACCAGCTCTGTCAGGAGGAATGGGAAGCCTGTGGAAGGCTACCCGAAATGTTGACATAAGTTAAACAATTCGAAGGCAACACTACCAAATACTATTTGAGTGTATGTAAACTTCTGACACACTGGGAATGTGATGAAAGAAATCAAATCTGAATTAAATCATTCTCTCTACTATTATTCTGACATTTCACATTCTTAAAATAAAATGGTGATGCTATCTGACCTTAAACAGGGATTTTTACTAGGATTAAATATCAGGAATTGTGAAAACTGAGTTTAAATGTATTTGGCTAAGGTGTATGTAAACTTCCGACTTCAACTGTATTTGTCTAACACTCAGACATTCACTAAACATGCTCTGTATTCTGTACCGACCATGGTCTACAGTTCTCCTCTTACATGATGTCTGTTACTCTGGAACATATCCTAACCTACTGTAAACCTCCACACAACATGATGATGACCTACTGTAAACCTCCACACAACATGATGATAACCTACTGTAAACCCCCACACAACATGATGATAACCTACTGTAAACCTCCACACAACATGATGATAACCTACTGTAAACCTCCACACAACATGATGATAACCTACTGTAAACCTCCACACAACATGATGATGACCTACTGTAAACCTCCACACAACATGATGATAACCTACTGTAAACCTCCACACAACATGATGATAACCTACTGTAAACCTCCAAACAACATGACAACCTACTGTAAACCTCCATACAATGTGATGTTATCTTACTGTAAACCTCCATATAACATGATGACAACCTATTGTAAACCTCCATGCAATGATGTTGTCTTACTGTAAACCTCCATACAACATGATGATAACCTACTGTAAACCTCCACACAACATGACAGCCTACTGAAAACCTCCATACAATGTGATGTTATCTTACTGTAAACCTCCATATAACATGATGACAACCTACTGTAAACCTCCACACAACATGCTGATAACCTACTGTAAACCTCCATACAACATGATGATAACCTACTGTAAACCTCCACACAACATGATGATAACCTACTGTAAACCTCCACACAACATGATGATAACCTACTGTAAACCTCCAAACAACATGATGATAACCTACTGTAAACCTCCAAACAACATGACAACCTACTGTAAACCTCCACACAACATGCTGATAACCTACTGTAAACCTCCATACAACATGATGATAACCTACTTTAAACCTCCAAACAACATGACAACCTACTGTAAACCTCCATACAATGTGATGTTATCTTACTGTAAACCTCCATATAACATGATGACAACCTATTGTAAACCTCCATGCAATGATGTTGTCTTACTGTAAACCTCCATACAACATGATGATAACCTACTGTAAACCTCCACACAACATGACAACCTACTGTAAACCTCCACACAACATGCTGATAACCTACTGTAAACCTCCATACAACATGATGATAACCTACTGTAAACCTCCAAACAACATGACAACCTACTGTAACCTCCATACAATGTGATGTTATCTTACTGTAAACCTCAACACAACACGATGATAACCTACTGTAAACCTCCACACAACATGACAACCTACTGTAAACCTCCATACAATGTGATGTTATCTTACTGTAAACCTCCATATAACATGATGATAACCTACTGTAAACCTCCATACACCATGATGATAACCTACTGTAAACCTCCATACAACATGATGATAACCTACTGTAAACCTCCATACACCATGATGATAACCTACTGTAAACCTCCATACAACATGATGATAACCTACTGTAAACCTCCATACAACATGATGATAACCTACTGTAAACCTCCAAACAACATGACAACCTACTGTAAACCTCCATACAATGTGATGTTATCTTACTGTAAACCTCCATATAACATGATGATAACGTACTGTAAACCTCCATGCATTGATGTTATCTTACTGTAAACCTCCATACAACATGATGATAACCTACTGTAAACCTCCATACAACATGATGATAACCTACTGTAAACCTCCATACACCATGATGATATGTTGAATCTTACCAGGACTAATACAGAAATGAGGGATTAATTAATCAACTATGACAACACTTGAAGCCTGTCCTGAAGGCCCTAGTTAGAACATGGTAGGGGAGGAGGACAGAAACATTCTGCCATATTGTTTAGATTTGACTGTGGTTTCACTTTTCTTGCCCCAGTGAATGATTGATTGACATATGGAGTTATTAATTGATTGATGGATTGATTGACAGGTCCAGCTCCAGACCAAGCTCCAGGCAGAGGTTCTACAATGTCCCAGCAGTTCAAGGAGCTGAGCAGGAGGAGAGTCCTCATGGCTTCACGCATGGGAACCACTGTGACCATCAGACCTGGAGACATCCTACGCATAGGTACTGCACACACGCTTACACAAGTATGAATGAATGCACACTCACTCACTCACTCACTCACTCACTCACTCACTCACTCACTCACTCACTCACTCACTCACTCACTCACTCACTCACTCACTCACACACACACACACACACACACACACACACACACACACTGCCTCAAGCATTATCATAATGACCAAAGGCCTCCCTCTCTCATTCCAGGCTGCCCAGTGGTTCCAGACCATAGAGGGCCTGTCCGTTGGGACTACCAGAACCACACTCTGAAGGAGTCCACCTGGACCGGACCAGACTTTGCCGCAGGACAGAGGCTGGGTCCTGGGCAGAATCAGGGTCTGGGTTCTGGTCTGGGTCTTCAGTACCGTATACTGGTGGGAGGTCGTGTTCTGGAGGTGAACACGGTGCAGGGAAGGTTCTCCGGACACTACCGGTGCCAGACCCCCATCCACGACAACACACAGCTGCTGTCTGCTTGGATCCACGTCCATGCTGAAGGTGTGTGTGTGTGTGTGTGTGTGTGTGTGTGTGTGTGTGTGTGTGTGTGTGTGTGTGTGTGTGTGTGTGTGTGTGTGTGTGTGTGTGTGTGTGTGTGTGTGTGTGTGCGCATAAACAGCACACACACAACTTTCTGCTGGTCATAATTGATAACATTTAATGAGACCCATTCATTGTAATTCCAGGTATGTGTGCAGTCCGATGTTACACTGAACTGTTACACTGAACTGTGAACATCGGACTGAACACGTGTGTGCGTGTGTCTTAACTGGTGTGTGTATTCACTGACTTCTAATGCTCTTATTGTACAAATCAACCCATTCCCTTTGTAGAGCTCCATTAAGTCTCTCTTCTCCCTCCCCTTATGTTCTGTTCTTAACTGGATCAAACACACACATGATGGCTATTGGGCTGTCAGGTCCAACCTCACTTTCAGGTTTTGTCCCAAATAGCACCCTATTTCCCACATAGTGCACTACTTTTGACCAGAGCACTATGGATACATAGTGCAAAAGTAGTGCACTATGTAGGGAATATTTTGTAATTTGGAACATTCTCTCATCCTCTCTGTGGATACAGCTGTTAGCTATCACCAGACCCCAATTAACATGGGAATGTGTACCACTCACAGTCATCAGAACATATCTTTCCTCTGAAGAATTTTTATAATTCAGACATGAGGGAAGTGGAGGAGTATGACGAGAGAGAGAGACAGAGAGAGAGAGAGAGACAGACAGAAAGAGAGGGAGAGGGAAACAGAGGGAGAGGGAGGGAGAGAGAGGGAGACAGACAGACAGACAGACAGACAGACAGACAGACAGACAGACAGACAGACAGACAGACAGACAGACACAACGAGAGAGAGAGACAGAGAGAGACAGAGGGAGAGAGAGAGAGAGACAGAGGGAGACAGAGACAGAGAGAGAGAGAGAGAGAGAGACAGAGACAGAGAGACTCCGGCAGGCAGTGTCTCAGGCATGGTAGTGAACTTAAGCCCTAAACCCTGTATCGTTTTAAGCTGTGCCAAACCCTCTTGGACCCCATGTTGTTTCTAGTTAAACTTCCCTTCTGTCCTTTCTGTGTCCTGAACTGGAGCATTAGAGGGCTCTGGAAGAGCTTAGGCAGAGGGCTGGGACAATTATCAGTAGACTCAAAATATGCAGCAGCCCCAGGTTACATCCCAAATGGCACCCTTTTCCATTGTGCACTACTACCTGTAGGTCCTGGTCAAAAGTAGTGCACTATGTAGGGAATAGGGTGCCATTTGGGACAGGCCTGCAGTGTACTCTAGCTAGCTGTGCCTCAACCTTTTATTCGTCGTAATGGGAAGTATTTGAATGACAGTAATGTGATATTATTGAATGAAAATGATAGGCCCAGTGTTGGCCAAACCATAGTTTGCTTTACTGCTATGCTGTGGTATGAAGTCAAACTGGGTAATGAGGATCTGGTTTGCTCTACTTGGTGTCGATGGGTCAGTGTGGTGGTGGTGAGTGTGGTGGTGGGTGGGTCAGTGGATGTACTAGTGGGTGGGTCAGTGGGTGTGGTGGTGGGTGGGTGTTCTGTAGTTCTGTGTGATGTGTTTCTGGCTAGTACTGCTGTGGTGTTTATAACATATTGTGTATGTGTGAGCATGAGCGTGCGTGCGTGCTGTGGGGTTTGTTTCAGCTCAATAACGTGTGTGTGTGTGTGCATGCATGTGTCTCCAGAGTTTGCGTGGCGTCTTGGGGACTGGACGGCGTGCAGCGCCTCGTGTGGGGACCGGGGGATGAGGACACGGAGGGTTCGCTGTGTCACGCCAGAGGGACGTGAGGTCACACCCTCCATGTGTCACCACCTAGACAGACCTGTCTCCTCACAGCTGGCCTGCAACCTGCATGACTGCCCCCCCAGGTACACACACACAGACACACACACACGCACAAACACTCTGACACACACGCAAGCACACGCACACACTCTCTCAGACACACACACAATCTCTCACACGCAAGCACACACACACACTCACACACACACACACACACACACACACACACACACACACACACACACACACACACACACACACACACACACACACACACACACACACACACACACACACACTCACACACACATAACACACATAACACACATAACACACAAGCACACACACACACACACACAACACACAAGCACACACACACACACACACAACACGCAAGCACACACACACTATATACATCTGCTTTTCTAGGTAAAACAGATGCGTTGGTTTCACTGACCCCTGAGGAAAAATCTACAGGGAAATAGGTCATTCAGCTTCATGAGCCACTGTCATGAAGAGTCTTGTCTAATATAGTTGTGTCCTAAATGGCCTTGTATAGTGCACTTCTTTTAAACAGATCGCTATGGGTGTCCCTATGGGCCCTGGTCAAAGGTAGTGTACAATATACATTATAGGGAATAGGGGTCCATTTGGGATGTAGGCTATAGCTCCTTATTTAGTCTTCTACTGCTTTATGTCAGCAACTGTCCAAGACCAATATACATAAATCACATTCAGGTCCAAGTGTTGAGGTTTCATTGTTTTTCCTTGTACTGTAGCAGTCAATAGGGGAGAGTGGGATAAGTTGAGACATTTTTTACATTCAGCATCACCCTGTCAAGGGAAATATAGTATTCTTTCTACCAAAGATATCTAAATATATTGCAGAATATTACAGTTTTTTTCAATTGCTAACAAGCATCAGTCAATACTGAAGACACTTTTTCAAAACTCTTCACACAGTCTGCATTACCAACATGCATCTTGGCCAAACAGTTCATCTCACCTCCAAAACTCACTCAAACCACCAAAACACTTTATACGTGTCTCAAAATAAGCTAGTTTCGACCAGAACACTGGCAACAGTTCTCACTCAGAAAGCATACATTGTCACTCATAACACACTGACCTAAATAACAACAGGGAGCATTACATAAATTAGGAACTTTTTTCTTTGAAGTTTGAATGAATTTTCAGTATTTATCAGTATTTCAATATAGAATAAGAATAACACATTTTCACTTTATTGACTGTACTAAAGTATATGGAACAAGAATGAATCAAAAATGCTTCAATAGCCATTGCATATAGTAATTTAGTTGTGAAAAAAGAAAAGTTAAAAAAAAATGAATCCCTAATGATTACAACAAAAAAACATCAACATGTCTAGTATAATCACTCATACTGTACAGTACTGTGAGGGTTCTAGTTCTCATCAACATGTCTAGTATAATCACTCATACTGTACAGTACTGTGAGGGTTCTAGTTCTCATCAACATGTATAGTATAACACTCATACTGTACAGTACTGTGAGGGTTCTAGTTCTCATCAACATGTATAGTATAATCACTCATACTGTACAGTACTGTGAGGGTTCTAGTTCTCATCAACATGTCTAGTATAATCACTCATACTGTACATTACTGTGAGGGTTCTAGTTCTCATCAACATGTATAGTATAATCACTCATACTGTACAGTACTGTGAGGGTTCTAGTTCTCATCAACATGTATAGTATAATCACTCATACTGTACAGTACTGTGAGGGTTCTAGTTCTCATCAGCATGTATAGTATAATCACTCATACTGTACAGTACTGTGAGGGTTCTAGTTCTCATCAGCATGTATAGTATAATCACTCATACTGTACAGTACTGTGAGGGTTCTAGTTCTCATCAACATGTATAGTATAACACTCATACTGTACAGTACTGTGGGTTCTAGGTATAGTTCTAGTTCTCATCAACATGTATAGTATAATCACTCATACTGTACAGTACTGTGAGGGTTCTAGTTCTCATCAACATGTATAGTATAACACTCATACTGTACAGTACTGTGAGGGTTCTAGTTCTCATCAACATGTCTAGTATAACACTCATACTGTACAGTACTGTGAGGGTTCTAGTTCTCATCAACATGTATAGTATAATCACTCATACTGTACAGTACTGTGAGGGTTCTAGTTCTCATCAACATGTGTAGTATAATCACTCATACTGTACAGTACTGTGAGGGTTCTAGTTCTCATCAACATGTATAGTATAACACTCATACTGTACAGTACTGTGAGGGTTCTAGTTCTCATCAAAATGTATAGTATAATCACTCATACTGTACAGTACTGTGAGGGTTCTAGTTCTCATCAGCATGTATAGTATAATCACTCATACTGTACAGTACTGTATAGTATAATCACTCATACTGGTACTGTTCTAGTTCTCATCAACATGTATAGTATAACACTCATACTGTACAGTACTGTGAGGGTTCTAGTTCTCATCAAAATGTATAGTATAATCACTCATACTGTACAGTACTGTGAGGGTTCTAGTTCTCATCAACATGTATAGTATAATCACTCATACTGTACAGTACTGTGAGGGTTCTAGTTCTCATCAAAATGTATAGTATAATCACTCATACTGCACAGTACTGTGAGGGTTCTAGTTCTCATCAGCATGTATAGTATAATCACTCATACTGTACAGTACTGTGAGGGTTCTAGTTCTCATCAACATGTATAGTATAACACTCATACTGTACAGTACTGTGAGGATTCTAGTTCTCATCAACATGTATAGTATAACACTCATACTGTACAGTACTGTGAGGGTTCTAGTTCTCATCAAAATGTATAGTATAATCACTCATACTGTACAGTACTGTGAGGGTTCTAGTTCTCATCAACATGTCTAGTATAATCACTCATACTGTACAGTACTGTGAGGGTTCTAGTTCTCATCAACATGTATAGTATAACACTCATACTGTACAGTACTGTGAGGGTTCTAGTTCTCATCAACATGTGTAGTATAATTCAGTTCTCATCACTGTACATACTGTACAGTACTGTGAGGGTTCTAGTTCTCAGTTCTCATCAACATTCTAGTTCTCATCAGTATAATAATCACTCATACTGTACAGTACTGTGAGGGTTCTAGTTCTCATCAAAATGTATAGTATAATCACTCATACTGTACAGTACTGTGAGGGTTCTAGTTCTCATCAGCATGTATAGTATAATCACTCATACTGTGAGGGTTCTAGTTCTCATCAGCATGTAGGTATAATCACTCATACTGTTCTGTGAGTTCTCTCATCAACATGTATAGTATAACACTCATACTGTACAGTACTGTGTAGGGTTCTAGTTCTCATCAACATGTATAGTATAATCACTCATACTGTACAGTACTGTGAGGTGTTCTAGTTCTCATCAACATGTATAGTATAATCACTCATACTGTACAGTACTGTGAGGGTTCTAGTTCTCATCAAAATGTATAGTATAATCACTCATACTGCACAGTACTGTGAGGGTTCTAGTTCTCATCAGCATGTATAGTATAATCTGTGAGGGTTCTAGTTCTCATCAGCATGTATAGTATACTCATACTGTACAGTACTGTGAGGGTTCTAGTTCTCATCAACATGTATAGTATAACACTCATACTGTACAGTACTGTGAGGATTCTAGTTCTCATCAACATGTATAGTATAACACTCATACTGTACAGTACTGTGAGGGTTCTAGTTCTCATCAAAATGTATAGTATAATCACTCATACTGTACAGTACTGTGAGGGTTCTAGTTCTCATCAACATGTCTAGTATAATCACTACTGCCTATATATATAAGATGTATAGTATAACTGTACAGTACTGTGAGGGTTCTAGTTCTCATCAAAATGTATAGTATAATCACTCATACTGTACAGTACTGTGAGGGTTCTAGTTCTCATCAACATGTCTAGTATAATCACTCATACTGTACAGTACTGTGAGGGTTCTAGTTCTCATCAACATGTATAGTATAACACTCATACTGTACAGTACTGTGAGGGTTCTAGTTCTCATCAACATGTGTAGTATAATCACTCATACTGTACAGTACTGTGAGGGTTCTAGTTCTCATCAACATGTATAGTATAACACTCATACTGTACAGTACTGTGAGGGTTCTCGTTCTCATCAAAATGTATAGTATAATCACTCATACTGTACAGTACTGTGAGGGTTCTAGTTCTCATCAGCATGTATAGTATAATCACTCATACTGTACAGTACTGTGAGGGTTCTAGTTCTCATCAACATGTATAGTATAACACTCATACTGTACAGTACTGTGAGGGTTCTAGTTCTCATCAAAATGTATAGTATAATCACTCATACTGTACAGTACTGTGAGGGTTCTAGTTCTCATCAGTTCTCATACTGTACAGTACTGTGAGGGTTCTAGTTCTCATAACATGTGTAGTATAATCACTCATACTGTACAGTACTGTGAGTTCTCATCAAAATGTTCTAGTTCTCAGTTCATCAACATGTATAGTATAATCACTCATACTGCACAGTACTGTGAGGGTTCTAGTTCTCATCAACATGTATAGTATAATCACTCATACTGTACATTACTGTGAGGGTTCTAGTTCTCATCAGCATGTATAGTATAATCACTCATACTGTACAGTACTGTGAGGGTTCTAGTTCTCATCAACATGTATAGTATAATCACTAATAGGGGCGGCAGGGTAGCCTAGTGGTTAGAGCGTTGGACTAATCACCGAAAGGTTGCAAGTTCAAATCCCCGAGCTGACACCGTACAAATCTGTCGTTCTGCCGCTGAACAGGCATTTATAACCCACTGTTCCTAGGCCGTCATTGAAAATAAGAATTTGTTCTTATTTGTTCTTAACTAGTTAAATAAAGGTAAAATAAAAAATAAAAAACTCATGCTGTACAGTACTGTGAGGGTTCTAGTTCTCCCTCTCTCCTGCATTTGGCCACAAGTTCTCATCAAAGTCACATCTTATATCTTCTCTGGCGATGCATCTTGGAAAGTGTCTTCTGGAATGTCTAATCCAACCCTGGCAGTCTTCAGGATAAGTGTCTCCACACCCTGCCAGTCTTCAGGAGACGTGTCTCCACACCCTGCCAGTCTTCAGGAGAAGTGTCTCCACACCCTGCCAGTCTTCAGGAGAAGTGTCTCCACACCCTGCCAGTCTTCAGGAGAAGTGTCTCCACACCCTGCCAGTCTTCAGGAGAAGTGTCTCCACACCCTGCCAGTCTTCAGGAGAAGTGTCTCCACACCCTGCCAGTCTTCAGGAGAAGTGTCTCCACACCCTGCCAGTCTTCAGGAGAAGTGTCTCCACACCCTGCCAGTCTTCAGGAGAAGTGTCTCCACACCCTGCCAGTCTTCAGGATAAGTGTCTCCACACCCTGCCAGTCTTCAGGATAAGTGTCTCCACACCCTGCCAGTCTTCAGGATAAGTGTCTCCACACCCTGCCAGTCTTCAGGATAAGTGTCTCCACACCCTGCCAGTCTTCAGGATAGTCTTCAGTGTCTCCACACCCTGCCAGTCTTCAGGACACCCTGCAAGTGTCTCCACACCCTGCCAGTCTTCAGGATAAGTGTCTCCACACCCCAGTGGATAAGTGTCTCAGTCTTCAGGAGAAGTGTCTCCACACCCTGCCAGTCTTCAGGATAAGTGTCTCCACACCCTGCAAGTCTTCAGGAGAAGTGTCTCCACACCCTGCCAGTCTTCAGGATAAGTGTCTCCACACCCTGCCAGTCTTCAGGATAAGTGTACACCCTGTGTCTGCCAGTCACCCTGCAAGTCTTCAGGATAAGTGTCTCCACACCCTGCCAGTCTTCAGGATAAGTGTCTCCACACCCTGCCAGTCTTCAGGATAAGTGTCTCCACACCCTGCCAGTCTTCAGGAGAAGTGTCTCCACACCCTGCCAGTCTTCAGGATAAGTGTCTCCACACCCTGCCAGTCTTCAGGATAAGTGTCTCCACACCCTGCCAGTCTTCAGGAGAAGTGTCTCCACACCCTGCCAGTCTTCAGGATAAGACTCCATGAAATGATGACCTCTTCCTAAATGTTCGGTCAAATGATATATTTAGTGTATTGTTTCCTAGAAACAAGAGTAGCTCAACTTCCCCCTTTGGCTCAACTTCCCCCTTTGGCTCAACTTCCCCCTTTGGCTCAACTTCCCCCTTCGGCTCAACTTCCCCCTTTGGCTCAACTTCCCCCTTTGGCTCAACATACCCCAGCCTGCCCTACCCACTGAAGTCCCTGGGCAGAACATTGAGTCCTGATCATTGGGATATGTGGCCCTCTGCATTAAAGAGACTAGCCAGGATCTAACACTACATGGGTAGTTTTATTCCTTCCTTCCCCCTGAACCTGGTTCCTCTCTGGGTTTCTTCCTTCTAGGGAATTTTTCCCGGCCAATATGTTTAGACTTTTCCTTCTGCTTTGCTTTGTTCTGTAGAGGTTTAGGTCAGGTAACTGGAAAGCACTTTGTGACAAGGGATTTATATAATCAATGTTATTTGATTGATTGATTGTTCTCTCCCAGCTGGGTAGCATCCGTGTGGTCTAAGTGTTCCACTTCCTGTGGGCGGGGCTGGAGACAGCGGCAGGTGTCCTGTGGGCAGGTGGACTCGGGGGGAGCGTTGAGGACGCTAGCGCCATCTGTCTGTGGGAGGAACACGCGGCCTGCAGACAGACAGGAGTGTACCTGCGACAACTGTCCAGCCTGGGTTACCAGCCCCTGGGGAAAGGTAGAGACGCAGGCACAAACACACACAGAGACACCCACACCTGCCCCCACATCTGCACAAACACACAAAGACACACACACACACACACCTAAACAGACACTCATGGACAGACGCACACGAACAGACGCACCCACACCTACACACACAGACCCCACAGACACACACAGACACCATACACACACAGACACAACACAGACACCACACACACACACAGATGACACACAGACACACACACAACTATTTCCCACATTGACATCCATGCATGACGTTTGAATACTGTGTACTTGATGTTCTGGGATGAAGTTTCCTCTAGATGCAGACCTAGGATCAGCTTCTCCTTCCCCAACTTTAACCTTTAGTGGGGGGATATGCTAAACTGACCCAAGATCACTGTCTAGGGCCAATTGGCATCTATTCCAACCAACGCATTCCTACAAAGAAGTCCTGAATAAAGTTGTCAGGCTGTGAAACGTTCCTTGTTTAGTATTGTGAGAACATGTTAATTGCCCACAGTGCTCGGGGAAATGTTTGGGTCCCACCCTCACAGTCCAGAAGAGGTCGGTGATATGTAGACATGTCAACGGCACCACACACCCTGACTGTGACCCCAGAGAAAGGTAAACACACAACCACAGGAGGTTGGTGGCACCTTAATTGGGGAGGACGGGCTCGTGGTAATTTATGGAGCGGAATCAGTGGAATGGTATCAAATACATCCAACACATGGTTTCCATGGTTTCCATTCCATTTGTGCCATTCCGGCCATTATTATGAGCCATTCTCCCCTCAGCAGCCTCCTGTGACACACACACACACACACACACACACACACACACACACACACACACACACACACACACACACACACGCACACACCTACACACACCTACACACACACACACACACACACACACACACACACACACACACCACACCTACACACACCTACACACACCTACACACACACACACACACACACACACACACACACACAGTCTAATTTCCTCCTGTCTCATTTAGCTGAATCTGGTCATGAATAGCGTGGTTGTTGAACAAGTTGAGGAGACTAAAATACTTGGTGTTACCTTAGATTGTAAACTGTCATGGTCAAAACATATAGATTTAATGGTTGTAAAGATGGGGAGAGGTCTGTCTGTGATAAAGAGATTTTTTGACACCACACTCCACAAAACAAGTCATGCAGGCTCCAGTTTGATCTTATCTTGGTTATTGTCCAGTCATGTGGTCGAGTGCTGCAAAGAAGGACCAAGTTAAGCTGCAGCTGGCCCAGAACAGAGCGGCATTTTTTGCTCTTCAATAATATGCATGACAGTCTCTCTTAGCTAAGAGTTGAGGAATAACTGACTGTATTGCTTCTTGTTTTTATAAGAAACAGGAATTAGTTGGACGTTCCTAATAGTTTGGATAGTCAACTTACACACACAGCACTAACACACACACTTACCCCACCAGAGGTCTTTTCACAGTCCACAAGTCCACAATGAATTCAAGGAAACGTACAGTATTATACAGAACCATGAGTTTACAGAACTCCCTTCCATCTTATATACAGTATTATACAGAACCATGAGTTTACAGAACTCCCTTCCATCTTATATACAGTATTATACAGAACCATGAGTTTACAGAACTCCCTTCCATCTTATATACAGTATTATACAGAACCATGAGTTTACAGAACTCCCTTCCATCTTATATACAGTATTATACAGAACCATGAGTTTACAGAACTCCCTTCCATCTTATATACAGTATTATACAGAACCATGAGTTTACAGAACTCCCTTACATCTTATATACAGTATTATACAGAACCATGAGTTTACAGAACTCCCTTCCATCTTATATACAGTATTATACAGAACCATGAGTTTACAGAACTCCCTTCCATCTTATATACAGTATTATACAGAACCATGAGTTTACAGAACTCCCTTCCATCTTATATACAGTATTATACAGAACCATGAGTTTACAGAACTCCCTTCCATCTTATATACAGTATTATACAGAACCATGAGTTTACAGAACTCCCTTCCATCTTATATACAGTATTATACAGAACCATGAGTTTACAGAACTCCCTTCCATCTTATATACAGTATTATTTGTAAGTCGCTCTGGATAAGAGCGTCTGCTAAATGACTTAAATGTAAATGTAAATGTATTATACAGAACCATGAGTTTACAGAACTCCCTTCCATCTTATATACAGTATTATACAGAACCATGAGTGCATGGGACTCCCTTCCATCTTATATACAGTATTATACAGAACCATGAGTTTACAGAACTCCCTTCCATCTTATATACAGTATTATACAGAACCATGAGTTTACAGAACTCCCTTCCATCTTATATACATTATTATACAGAACCATGAGTTTACAGAACTCCCTTCCCTCTTATATACAGTATTATACAGAACCATGAGTGCATGGGACTCCCTTCCATCTTATATAGTGCGAGTGAACAGAAAACCTAGTTTTATTAAAACTAATAAAGAACACCTCAGGGCACAACACCTCTCCCTCATGTGACCTGCTGGTTGTGTGTATGTACTGACATGTGACCTACTGGTTGTGTGTATGTACTGACATGTGACCTACTGGTTGTGTGTATGTACTGACATGTGACCTACTGGTTGTGTGTATGTACTGACATGTGACCTACTGGTTGTGTGTATGTACTGACATGTGACCTACTGGTTGTGTGTATGTACTGACATGTGACCTACTGGTTGTGTGTATGTACTGACATGTGACCTACTGGTTGTGTGTATGTACTGACATGTGACCTACTGGTTGTGTGTATGTACTGACATGTGACCTACTGGTTGTGTGTATGTACTGACATGTGACCTACTGGTTGTGTGTATGTACTGACATGTGACCTACTGGTTGTGTGTATGTACTGACATGTGACCTACTGGTTGTGTGTATGTACTGACATGTGACCTACTGGTTGTGTGTATGTACTGACATGTGACCTACTGGTTGTGTGTATGTACTGACATGTGACCTGCTGGTTGTGTGTATGTACTGACATGTGACCTACTGGTTGTGTGTATGTACTGACATGTGACCTGCTGGTTGTGTGTATGTACTGACATGTGACCTACTGGTTGTGTGTATGTACTGACATGTATGTGGAACTGAACAAACACACACACACATGTATGTATATAAATTGTAAAGTCTTTTGTCTGTAATGTATTTTTTGTTATGTGTCAGATTCCTGTAAGACTCTCTGTCTCCATTGTTTCCGGCTAAAGGGGATCTTAATCAAATCAAATCCTTCCCTCTATGTCTCTTTGTCTCCCTCAGGCCCGTCTCAGTGCGTAACTGTTCATCGGAGCTGTGTGACGTGCACTGGCGCGTGGGGCCGTGGCGGGCGTGCACGGCAGCCTGTGGCAGCGGGTTTCAGTCTCGCAGGGTGGACTGTGCCCACCTCAGGAGTGGCAGAACCCTGGCAGACCAACACTGCACCTGGCACAGACGCCCAGCCACCTGGCAGCACTGTAACGCCACCACCTGTGGAAGTGAGTGTGTAGTGTTTTTACCATGTTACCATATTACCCTCACTGCCTTTTCTCTGGCTTCTGAAGCTGGGGAATATGTCATTGGAGTGGCTTGGCATAAGTTTGACTAAAAAAACACCTTTTACAAAAACGGTGACTTTGCACAAGTAAAATCACACAAACCCTCTTTTTAAACTGTTAAACGGCTTTTTAACAGTCCAGACCCAAATCTATATGGACATTTACACTGATGTTGAATTTTAGCCCGAATTTGACGTTAAGCCATACTCCTTAGCTTTCTGCTACTTTTTAATGGAAATGTGGCATGCGTTCCAAGTGGCATTCTATTCCCTATATAGTACTACTGTTTACCAGAGTCCTATAAGAGCCCTGGTCAAAGTAGTGCACTATAAAGGAAAAAGGGTGCCATTTGGGACATAACCATGTTCTTCTGTGGGGAGAATGGATGTTATTTTATCCCTCTGTCTCTGTTTCTCTGTGTAGGTGAATGTAAAGACACCACCCACTACTGTGCCGTGGTGAAGAGGTTAAAGCTTTGCTCCATCGACATGTACAAGCAGAGGTGTTGTGAGTCCTGTTTACAGGAGGATGGCTCCACCTAGTGTTCTAGGAGGAAGTTGCCCCTAGATGCTGGTCTTGGGTTAGTTTTGCATTTCCTCCACTAGTGGTTAAGGCTGGGAATGGGGAGGGGAAGCTGATCCTAGATCTGTACCTAGAGGAAACCCCTGAGCGTTGAGACACAGTGTGGACAACATAACTCTTGGAAGCCAAGGATGGATGGATGGATGGATGGATGGAGGGATAGATTGAAGGAGGGATAGATTGAAGGAGGGATGGATTGAGGCAGGGAGGGAGAGATGGGTGGACGGAAGGATGGATGGATGGATGGATGGATGGATGGATGGATGGATTGAGGGAGGGAGGGATGGATGGATAGAGGGATAGATTGGAGAAGGGAGGGATGGATGGAGGGATAGATTGGGGAAGGGAGGGATGGATGGATGGATGGATGGATGGATGGATGGATGGATGGATGGATGGATGGAGGGATGGATGGATGGATGGATGGATGGATGGATGGATGGATGGATGGATGGATGGAGGATAGATGAAGGGGGTGGATGGATGGAGGGATGGATGGATGGAGGGATAGATGTATGGAGGGATAGATTGAGGCAGGGATGGATGGATGGAGGGATGGGTTGAGGGAGGGATAGATTGAGGGAGGGATGAAGGCTTGGATTGAGGGAGGGAGGGATGTATGTATGGAAGGATAGATCAAGGGAGGGATGGATGGATAGAGGGACAGATTGAGAGAGGGATGGATGGAGGATTAGCTTGAGGGAGGGAGGGATGTAGGGAGGGATGGATTGAGGGAGGGAGGGATAGATTGAGGGGGAGGGATAGATTGAGGGAGGGCTGGGGGAGGGATAGATAGAGGGAGGGCTGGATGGAGGCTTGGATTGAGGGAGAGAGAGATGGATGGAGGGATAGATTGAGGGAGGGATGGATGGATGGAGGAATAGATCGAAGGAAGGATGGATGGAGGCTTGGATTGAGGGAGGGAGGGACCATGTAACATAGTAGACTGGTCATAGCCTGAGACTGTTTGGAGTCTGCTTTAAAGACACTACCACCACAACATTGAGGAAATCTTTCTCACTTTTTCAGCACAACCTAAATGGATATTCCTCCCATTAATGATGCCCCAATGGCTTGATTAGACTAAGAAAGATACACAGGGGATTTTTGCCGGAGACCCTTTGGTGAAGACAAGCGTGCACAGATATGGAGTGGAGGAATTTTTCAGGTGGCCCAACCAAAGTAATTTGATGCAAGCCTCAAATCTGGACCTATGGCCTTAGAAATGTAACACTTTACCAATACTAGCTATTTTCCCAATGACACATGTTTTCCACGGTAATGTGCACTGAATGGACGAACAGAAAGAAAGAATGCTCTAGCAACAAAACACCAATAGAAGCAGTGGTTTATGGGTATCCTGTGTTTATTTTTTAATTTATAACAAGTGCATGTATGAATGTATGAATATACTGTACACAGTGGTGGGGAAAGTACCGAATTGTCATACTTGAATAAAAGTAAAGATACCTTAATAGAAAGTGACTCAAGTAAAAGGGAAAGTCATCCAGTAAAATACTACTTGAGTAAAAGTATAAAAGTATTTGGTTTTAAATATACTTAGGTATCAAAAGTATAAATCATTTCAAGTTCCTTATATTAAGCAAACCAGACGACACCATTTTCTTATTTTTTTATTTAAAAACACACTCAGACATTATTTACAAACTACGCATTTGTGTTTAGTGAGTCTGCCAAATCAGAGACAGTAGGGATGACCAGGGATGTTTTCTTGATAAGTGCGTGTATTGTAACATTTTCCTGTCCCGCTAAGCATTCAAAATGTAACAAGTACTTTTAGATGTCAAGGAAATGGTATGGAGTAAAAAGTACATTATTTTCTTTAGGAATGTTGTGAAGTTCATGTAAAGTACCGATACACAGAAAAAAACGACTTAAGTAGCACTTCAAAGTATTTTTACTTAAGTACTTTACACCACTGACTGTACATGTACATACAGTATACAATAGGAACTGGTCTGGATGTGTGATGCAGACTCCTATAAGACCATTGACATGTGCAAAGGGATGTCAGATTGTAGTGGAACGTCATTGACATAAGAAAACAACCATCTGAACCAAATCATTTGCATTAGAACCTACTAGACAGACAGTAGGAGGGAAAGCGGTTTCAACATGATTTATTGGATTTTGCATATTTGCCATAACAGTTAACATTCAATGTGTACATACATTTGAAACATATTCATCAGAGTACAGTGCTACAGTAGTATGTATTATGTGAGATACTAATTGTCCACAGAAATGATCACTGTTTGGAATAAATAGGCCCTGCAGTGACCGAGAGAGGTATGGGTTGTGTTCCCAATGGCACCCAATCATATTCCCTACATCAGGGGTCGGAAACAGGTGGACGGCGGGCCAAAATCTATTCCCACTAATAACAAGAGAGACATATGTGATTGTGTCTCAATGTAATCAAGGTATGAACTTATTGTTATTTTCCAATTCAATCTATTTTTCTGCTTGCTTGTGGTCCATTTGCATTGTACAAATTTCTATAATGATGTTCCGGGCCCCGCCCACCACCACTGCCCTACATACTGCAGTACTGGTCAAAAGTAGTGCTCTATGTAGGGAATACGGTGGCATTTAGGATGGGCCCCGAGAGAAAACATGACTGTCATATTTCTCTGTTTGAATAATGGGGTCTGTTCCTTTTTAGTATTGTTTTGGTTATCCAACCAATGTGCTGCATTGTAAAATGTCTTGTAAATACTGTGTTTTAAGTGCAATATTGTACATTGAGAGTATGTAGATTTGTTGTGGGACTTTATTTTCTTACCTTATTTAGTTGTCTTAACGCCTGTTTAAAAAGACTGGATAGAAACCATACAGTATATTAATAAGCACTTGCTGTTGTTGGATCACAGGTGTTTAATTCCTTTCCCTTCTGGTTTCATTCTCATGCATTTTCCTACAATCACCAATGATTTGTAGAGACATGTCATGTGTTTTGCAGACACATTATCAAGTGCCACTCACTCAAACAAATGCATACTGACAATAATCAATGCTACTGATATTTAGGACAACATATGGATAACGTTACCATAACATTGGGTGTTGACATGGATACCGTTTGTAGAATCCGAACTGGACTGAAGGAGCATGTTTATGGAACAAAACTTTTAAATGCTCTAGAAAGACAACATACTAAGATAATAAAGACAGTTTGATCACCTGATATTTTGTTTGGATATACTCATTATAAACACACAGAGGGAGACCATAAGACTCAATGACCATAAGACTCAATGACCATAAGACTCAATGACCATAAGACTCAATGACCATAAGACTCAATGACCATAAGACTCAATGACCCTAAGACTCAATGACCCTAAGACTCAATGACCATAAGACTCAATGACCATAAGACTCAATGACCATAAGACTCAATGACCATAAGACTCAATGACCATAAGACTCAATGACCATAAGACTCAACCATAAGACTCTGACCATCACCATAAGTGATTGACCCACCATTCAATATGACTGACAGATTTTCAATTAAGACTCATATGAAATCACAACAATGTGCATTATAAAGAGGCCACTATTCTTCTATAGCTTTTTTTCTAAACTCTAGTTAAAACATGTTTTATTGCCCCCTTCAAATGAAATCACACTGACAGATTATAATGACGTTTCATATGAAATCACACTGACAGATTATAATGACGTTTCATATGAAATCACACTGACAGATTATAATGACGTTTCATATGAAATCACACTGACAGATTATAATGACGTTTCATATGAAATCACACTGACAGATTATAATGAAGTTTCATATGAAATCACACTGACAGATTATAATGAAGTTTCATATGAAATCACACTGACAGATTATAATGACGTTTCATATGAAATCACACTGACAGATTATAATGACGTTTCATATGAAATCACACTGACAGATTATAATGACACACTGACAGATTATAATGTTTCATATGAAATCACACTGACAGATTATAATGAAGTTTCATATGAAATCACACTGACAGATTATAATGACGTTTCATATGAAATCACACTGACAGATAATGACGTTTCATATGAAATCACACTGACAGATTATAATGACGTTTCATATGAAATCACACTGACAGATTATAATGACGTTTCATATGAAATCACACTGACAGATTATAATGAAGTTTCATATGAAATCACACTGACAGATTATAATGACGTTTCATATGAAATCACACTGACAGATTATAATGACGTTTCATATGAAATCACACTGACAGATTATAATGACGTTTCATATGAAATCACACTGACAGATTATAATGAAGTTTCATATGAAATCACACTGACAGATTATAATGACGTTTCATATGAAATCACACTGACAGATTATAATGACGTTTCATATGAAATCACACTGACAGATTATAATGAAGTTTCATATGAAATCACACTGACAGATTATAATGACGTTTCATATGAAATCACACTGACAGATTATAATGAAGTTTCATATGAAATCACACTGACAGATTATAATGACGTTTCATATGAAATCACACTGACAGATTATAATGACGTTTCATATGAAATCACACTGACAGATTATAATGACGTTTCATATGAAATCACACTGACAGATTATAATGACGTTTCATATGAAATCACACTGACAGATTATAATGACGTTTCATATGAAATCACACTGACAGATTATAATGACGTTTCATATGAAATCACACTGACAGATTATAATGACGTTTCATATGAAATCACACTGACAGATTATAATGACGTTTCATATGAAATCACACTGACAGATTATAATGAAGTTTCATATGAAATCACACTGACAGATTATAATGACGTTTCATATGAAATCACACTGACAGATAATGACGTTTCATATGAAATCACACTGACAGATTATAATGACGTTTCATATGAAATCACACTGACAGATTATAATGACGTTTCATATGAAATCACACTGACAGATTATAATGACGTTTCATATGAAATCACACTGACAGATTATAATGACGTTTCATATGAAATCACACTGACAGATTATAATGACGTTTCCGGTCTTTTGCACTTTGAACCATTATTTTGGACTATGAAAATAACCCTGAAAGTTCTGCATTGTTTGAATTTCAATAAATGTGTGACTGGTTACTTGATGCAGAATTTGGCACATGGACACACAAGGATAATTCATTAAGAAATGAAGTGCTTGTTTTAATGACTAATGATTCGCAAATTTGTAAAACAAAGATTAGCCAACTATTCAATCGAAACCATCAACCAGAATACAGGGAAGTTTATTTTATAATGGCCTGTTTGTTCATAATTATTGGTTCCACTTGATTATCACATCATTGATACTTACTTACTATCAATTACTATACAGGTAGTAGGAAAATAAAATGAAAACATAACAGACCAAACAAAAGTAGTTTTGCCTTCACACGCTCTTTTTAAGATTAAAAGCATTGGTCACCAAATATCATGGTCAATCGTTATGACACCACAGCCACCGCCATGCCGGTGGCCATCTTGTTAGTGTCCTTAGATGGCAACTTCCTGTAGAACCTGTGTCCCCTGTCGTCGCTGTCCTCAAACACGAAGCCCGGCAGGGAGTCGTAGCTAGCTGGACAAATGCTGATCCTACAACACAAAGTCATACCATTACCTGAATGATATACGATAAAATACCAGAAAATGCAATAACTTTATTGTTCGCTCGTGGAAAATAATCTTGCTGCAAGTTCAGCACATCATAATCATCCACAAATTCACAACTCTAGCACGTATTAAGCTTGAGGTTATAAAAGTGATGCAGTTTTACATTCATTCATTTCAATCAGGTAGTAAAACAGCTTGACTTTTGTTTGATGTCCCTCCTGGGATGTAACGGCTGATTCCAGGGGACTCCAGACTAAATGCTTGTAGGTTAACTTTGTGTGTGTGTGTCAAATCAAATGTTACTCATCACGTACACAGTTTGCAGCAGGTATAAACAGTGCAGCGAAATGCTCAGCGTGTGTGTGCATCTCTGCTGGGTAACTGTGTGTGTGTGTGTTACCTCTTGGGGGTGAACTCTGTGCTGTACATGGTGCCGCTCTCCAATGGGGCATCAGCCCTCAAGGGGGCGTGAGCTGGCTTGAAGCTCACATTGGGCTGCAGTTCGTGGGGTGTAAAATGGGCCTGGATAAGAGAATACAATCAAATAGAATAGATGTTCAAATAATGGCTTCTAAGAATGTGGCCTAGAGCCAAATAGAGACAGGGGCTCTGCTACACTCTGAGAAAAAAATATAAGAATCTGGCCTAGAGCCAAATAGAGACAGGGGCTCTGCTACACTCTGAGAAAAAAATATAAGAATCTGGCCTAGAGCCAAATAGAGACAGGGGCTCTGCTACACTCTGAGAAAAAAATATAAGAATCTGGTCTAGAGCCAAATAGAGACAGGGGCTCTGCTACACTCTGAGAAAAAAATATAAGAATCTGGTCTAGAGCCAAATAGAGACAGGGGCTCTGCTACACTCTGAGAAAAAATATAAGAATCTGGTCTAGAGCCAAAGAGAGACAGGGGCTCTGCTACACTCTGAGAAAAAAATATAAGAATCTGGTCTAGAGCCAAAGAGAGACAGGGGCTCTGCTCTGAAAAAAAATATAAGAATCTGGTCTACTCTGAGAAAAAAAAAATATAAGAATCTGGCCTAGAGCCAAAGAGAGACAGGGGCTCTGCTACACTCTTAGAAAAAAATATAAGAATCTGGCCTAGAGCCAAAGAGAGACAGGGGCTCTGCTACACTCTTAGAAAAAAATATAAGAATCTGGCCTAGAGCCAAATAGAGACAGGGGCTCTGCTACACTCTTAGAAAAAAATATAAGAATCTGGCCTAGAGCCAAATAGAGACAGGGGCTCTGCTACACTCTTAGAAAAAAATATAAGAATCTGGTCTAGAGCCAAATAGAGACAGGGGCTCTGCTACACTCTTAGAAAAAATATAAGAATCTGGCCTAGAGCCAAATAGAGACAGGGGCTCTGCTACACTCTTAGAAAAAAATATAAGAATCTGGTCTAGAGCCAAATAGAGACAGGGCTCTGCTACACTCTTAGAAAAAAATATAAGAATCTGGTCTAGAGCCAAATAGAGACAGGGGCTCTGCTACACTCTTAGAAAAAAATATAAGAATCTGGCCTAGAGCCAAATAGAGACAGGGGCTCTGCTACACTCTTAGAAAAAAATATAAGAATCTGGTCTAGAGCCAAATAGAGACAGGGGCTCTGCTACACTCTTAGAAAAAAATATAAGAATCTGGCCTAGAGCCAAATAGAGACAGGGGCTCTGCTACACTCTTAGAAAAAAATATAAGAATCTGGCCTAGAGCCAAAGAGAGACAGGGGCTCTGCTACACTCTTAGAGAAAAAGGTGCTATTTTAGAACCTAAAAGGGTTATTCGGCTACGCCCATAGGAGAACCCTTAGGATAAACCATAGGATAACCCATAGGATAGCCCATAGGATAACCCATAGGATAACCCATAGGATAACCCATAGGATAAACCATAGGAGAACCCTTAGGATAAACCATAGGATAAACCATAGGATAACCCTTTGAAGAACCCTTTTTGGTTGTAACACAAAAGTGTTCTACCGGGAACCAAAAAAAGGGTACTCCTACGGGGACTGCCGAAGAACAAACTTGAAACACTTTTTTCTAAGAGTGTATTAAGTGTAGATAATTGAGCAGTGTCTCAAAGAACACCCTAAACCCACCCATATCTGGTCAAAACTAGTGCACTCCATGGAGGCAGTACTGAGAACTGGCCGGTGATTTCAGATGGTAGGTACTATAATATCTCCTATTGTTGTGTCCTTCCGCAGGGCACTTAGCCCCTAAAACAGCTCCATAGGTGATACAATGTAGCTGATCCTGTGCTCCTCCCAAAAGTATTTTTCTATAGGCAGGGTGTGATTTGAGAATTGCCCTGGCATGCCAATGGAAACAGAAGTCTTGAATTGCCTTGAAAGTGGTGAGGTGGTCCATCCTTCCGGTGGCTCTCTGCATCTCTTCAGGCTTCTTGATCATGGCCTGTCTCTTGACCTCCCAAGGCTGGTAGTCATTCCTCATGGTGGTGCAGACCTGGAGGTAGTGGGGTGGGAACGTTCATTTTGATGCTACAATAAACGTACCCCAACAAATCCCAACTGACCCGGTTACAGGACAAAATGAGAACGCACCGTTTTGAACGGAATAAAACATATATTCTATCATATTTATGTGCTGTTGAAATAATCTCCCAAGAATTTAACAGCAAACACTTTAGTGAACAATAATATAATAATATAATATTATGTAATATAATATTACATCAGAACATCCATATCAATAAGACACGATATCAGTATGGCAATACATATAAGTACAACAACATAACCGTTAAACGATATATCAGCTCAGCAATATATTAACAGGTGCAGTGCATTCAGAAAGTATTCAGACCCCGTCACTTTAAAAAAACTATATACGTTACAGCCTTATTCAAAAATGGATGAAATACATGTTTTTCCTCATCAATCTACACACAATACCCCATAATGGCAAAGGAAGGAGAAGTAAAAAAATAAAAAAATAAAAAGGAAATATTGCATTTACATAATTATTCACAGACTTTACTCAGTACGTTGTTGAATTTACAGTCTTCTTGTGTATGACGCTATAAGCTCGGCACACGTATTTGGGGTGGCAGGTAGCCTAGTGGTTAGAGTGTTAGGCCAGTAAGGTTGCTGGATCGAATCCCTGAGCTGACAAGGTAAAAATCTTTCATTCTGCCCCTGAACAAGGCAGTTAACCCACTGTTCCCCGGTAGGCCGTCACTGTAAATAAGAATTTGTTCTTAACTGACTTGCCTTGTTAAATAAATGAATCAAATAAACTGGGGAGTTTCTCCCATTCTTCTCTGCAGATCTTCTCAAGCTCTGTCAGGTTGGATGGGGAGAGTCGCTGCAAAGACATTCAAAGACTTGTCCCGAAGCCACTCCTTCATTGTCTTGGCTGTGTGGGTCATTGTTCTGTTGGAAGGTGAACCGTGGCCCCAGTCGGAGGTCCTGAGCGCTCTGGAACAGGTTTTCGTCAAGGATCTCCCTGTACTTTGCTCCGTTAATCTTTCCCTCAATCTTGTCTAGTCTCCCAGTTCCTGCCGCTGAAAAACATCCCCACAGCATGATGCTGCAACCACCATGCTTGGGATGGTGCCAGGTTTCCTCCAGACTTGATGCTTGGCATTCAGGCCAAAGCGTTAAATCTTGGTTTTATCAGCAGAGAATCTGTCCACTCTACCATAAAGGCCTGATTGGTAGAGTTCTGCAGAGATGGTTGTCCTTCTGGAAGGTTCTCCCATCTCCACAGAGGAACTCTTGAGCTCTGTCAGAATGACCATCTATACAGGTAGTAGCAAAAATATATCAAAAACATTACACCTCCCTGACAAAGCCCCTTCTGATCCGATTGCTCAGTTTGGCTGGGCGGCCAGCTCTAGGAAGATTCTTAGTGGTTACAAACTTCTTCCATTTAATGATGGAGACCACTGTGTTCTTGGGGACCTTCAATGCTGCAGACATTTTTTGGTACCCTTCCCCAGATCTGTGCCTCGTCACAATCCTGTCTTGCAGTTTTATCAACAATTCCTTCAACCTCATGCCTTGGTTTTTGCTCTGACATGCACTGTCAACTGTGGGACCTTATGTAGACAGCTGTGTGCCTTTCCAAATCATGTCCAATCAATTGAATTTACCACAGGTGGACTCCAATCAAGTTGTAGGAACATCTCAAAGATGATCAATGGAAACAGGATGCACCTGAGCTCAATTTTGAATCTCATAGCAAAAGGTCTGAAGGTCTGAATACTTATGGAAAATTTTTATTTGTACTTGTTTTTATAAATTAGCAAAAATGTCTAAATACCTGTTTTCACTTTGTCATTATGAGGTATCATGTGTAGATTCATGATGATTTGTTTTTCAAATGGATTAAATAGAATAAGGCTGTAATATAACAAAATGTGGAAAAAGTCAAAGGGTCTGAATACTTTCTGAATGCACTGTAAATATTCAGACCATTTGCTAGGAGACTTGAAATTGAGCTCAGGTGCATCCTCAGATGACTCTGACAGAATGACATTTCACCAATCAGGCCTTTATGGTAGATTTTCCAGACGGATGCCACTCCTCAGTAAAAGGCAGCCCACTTGGAGTTTACCAAAAGGCACCTAAAGGTCTCTCAGACCATGAGAAACAAGATTCTCTGGTCTGATGAAACCAAGATTGAATGCTTTGGCCTGAATGCCAAGCGTCACATTTGGTGGAAACCTGGCACCATCCCTACGCTGAAGCATGGTGGTGGCAGCATCATGCTGTAGGGATGTTTTTCAGTGGCAGGGACTGGGAGACTAGTCAGGATCGAGGGAAAGATGAATGGAGCAAAGTACAGAGATCCTTGATGAAAACCTGCTCCAGAGCACTCAGGACCTCAGACTGGGATGAAGGTTCACCTTCTAACAGGACAAGACCCTAAGAACATAGCCAAGACAACGCAGGAGTAGCTTCAGTTCAAGTCTATGAATGTCCTTGAGTGGCCCAGCCAGAGCCTGGATTTGAACCTGATCGAACCTATGGAGAGACCTGAAGATAGCTTTGCAGTGACTCTCCCCATCGAACCTGACATTTGCCAAAATTTCTAAAACCTGTTTTTGATTTGTCGTTATGCTGTATTGTGTGGAGATTGAGGGCAAAAAAATATTTAATCCACTTTAGAATAAGGCTGTAACGTAACAAAATGTGGAAAAAGTCAAGAGGTCTGAATACTTTCTGAATGCCTGTATCGTCTCATCCCCACCTGGAAGGGAGCTGATGACTTGGTGGGCCGATTGAAAGGCTTGGCAGAGATGAAGGGCTGGATGTTGTGTTGGACGTAGACTGAACCAGACGTGGTGCTCATGTCCATGTGCTCTGTGGGGCTGACGTACTGCAGGCTCTTGTGCAGCTGAGGCAGGGCCACGGGCCACTGCTGGAAACGCTCCTTAAACTCTGTGCTGCTCTGAAAGGGAACGTCAGACGTCACCTAGGAACAGAGTAGAGTGGAATAGAGGTTTATTGTTCACCCTCAGATGGACATTTGACTTTGGTTTCACCTCAGTAACATATATCAACTCACCAGATAATCACATTGAAAATAACAACACATTCAAACAAAACTACACGTCTATCTTGAATCTGCACTTCAATTAAGAGATTTTTAAAAACATTTTAGTCATTTGCAGACGCTCTTATCCAGAGCAACTTAACTCTAATTGCTCTTGTAAGTGCCTTGCTCAAGGGCACATCAAGAGATTTCACCTAGTCAGCTCGGTTACTGGCCCAACCTCTTAACCGCTAGGCTACCACCCAGAGATATTTCATCAGCCACTGTCTCCTAATGATCAAATACCAGTTGACGTTATCACTGGCCAGAAAAGGTAAGTGAAGAGGAGTGAGTTAGTGAGATATTAATCTGGGTTAACCTAGAACTAAAATCATGTGTAATTTGATCAGATGCTCGATTACATAGTCTGTGACTAGTGAGATGTCATTAAACACAGCGTTACCTTTCCAGGGTTAGGCTTATAGCTCTGGGGCAGCTGTCCTGGCAGGCCCTGGTAGTCTCTACGGTTGGTGGTGAGGTCTTGTAGGGGCTGGCTACTGGGTTTATAGGGCTCTGGAGCCTTCACCCAGCGTGCCTCCAGAGGGTGGGACACATAGCACTGCTGGTTACTGGTCACCCCATCGAAGGGGGTATCGGACATTTTGGGGATACTGGAGGGCTTGAAGCTCTCCCTGGGGGCAAGGCCTCGGGAGAGGAAGTCGTCCTGGAATGTGGTGTGGCCGTCGAACTTGGCATCTGGCGGGTGGTAGGTCAGGTCGGGTTTCTTCAGCTCCCGCTTGCACATCTCCCACTGTCGGAAATCCTCTTGAAACATTAAAAGAGTTGAAACATTAAAAGATTTGTATGTGTTAGTTTTGGTTATAACCATAGTTTATTTATAGAGAGCATTTGTTATTATGTAATTTTGATGTATAAAATATCCCATAGAAATTGCAACGTATTAACTTTAAATGCCAATATTTCTTATATAATACTAAAATAAGGATCACTGTGCGGTACCCCTTGTAGAAATGTGTCATATGTAATATGTCTGGTATGTCATCAAACAACTCAGAATAGCTCACCTTTGTATGTAGGCACTGTATCCATTTTGTGCCCTGTTGTGCGTACCCTCTCACTGGGTCTGGAAGGAGCGAAGGGTTGGACCTCATAAAGGCTGTAGTCCTGTTTGTAGGTGGTCCCCAGATCTATGTCTCCAGGTTTGGGTTTGTACTCCGCCTGCTGTTTCCCCGGGCGTCGAGTCACCACGTAGGGAATAAAGTCAGTCCTAGGAAGAGCGAGAGAGTAACCAGTCTTTTTCATTCATTTGGGATTGAGACCTCTGTGGATAACTCCTAATTTATATAGTTAGTGATATCTACATAAGAGGTTGACTTTGGAATATGGAATCGGGTCAATTTTTAGAGACCACTTAAAGGTACATTTTCCAAAATCCCCTCAAAATCACATGAGGGGTGTGTGTACCTCAAAGGACTTTGCATTAAATGAGAGTGGTTGAATAGCAGAAGATTGACACAGGCTCAAATAGCACCCTATTCCCTTACATTTGGTTGTACACTACTTTTGTCCCCTGCCCTATGTGGCATTCTTGGCCAAAAGTAGTGTACTTGAAAGGGATTGGTGTTTCATTAAGGTGTGATCCATGACTAAGGCGTTTACTTGAATGTAGTAGTTCCATCCATTCTCCCCCGGTCACCGTGGTTAACAGGCTTTGGTTTCAGGCTCTGGGGCGGGTTGTATCCTCCATAGGCGGGGTACTTCTCTGTGTACTCGGTCAGGACACATGTCACATTGGGCTTTCCATACAGAGCTGTGGGTCGGTGGGGGCAGCGATGGCGTCTAGAGAGAGGGCAAAGTTCAAAACTTTATTTTACTGAACGTGGTCTATCTTAATCTTGATAGATGTTCTGACGTGCATTAACAGTGGACTAATGAACACAATACCAATAGTGTAGTATTCATTTACAATGCAATTACTGGCAGCGAGTTAGGCTAGTTACGTAGCATGCCACCCTACACTTAGAAAGAGCATCCTCTGCATGAAATAACAGACTAGTCATCTTAACTTTTCCTTTAGTTAAGTGCAGAATGGAAACCAGCAGGCTGGGTGTGAGCAATTATCTACCTGGTTATGCAATGCAATGAATGTGTACTGACTGAACTTGGTGTGAATTCTTTAAAAGAATGCCAGACTTGTATTTCATCTTAGATTAACAGACATTTAACTCAATATGATGCATCAGACATGCATTTCTATTGTATCTATGGTGACTTAACAGGCACAGTAACATAATTCACTCCCATGGTCTGACTCAGAATCAGGAAAACATGATTGCATCTATGGTGACTTAACAGGCACAGTAACATAATTCACTCCCATGGTCAGACTCAGAATCAGGAAAACATTTGGTGACTTAACAGGCACAGTAACATAATTCATTCCCATGGTCTGATCAGAATCAGGAAAACATGATTGCATCTATGGTGACTTAACAGGCACAGTAACATAATTCACTCCCATGGTCTGACTCAGAATCAGGAAAACATGGTGACTTAACAGGCACAGTAACATAATTCACCCATGGTCTGACTCAGAATCAGGAAAACATGATTGCATTCACTGACCTATTTGAAAGGCGTATGAAAACATTGTGCAACAATCACATGATAATAAACCAAACATGATAATACCCTACATTGGAGTATTGTGTTAACATAGTTAGTTGGGGGTAAAATAAAGAGTAGAAGAAAATAAACTGAACTTGAATAAACTGACAACTGTAATCAATAGGATACCAATGTCAGAAATCATGGGCTACATTTTCAATGATTGCTGTGGATTTTGAATAGCTGATATCGTTTCAGGGCAATAAGAAATGCACTAGTTTCTGTGTAACCAAGGGCCAAGGGCGTTGTCTTTACTCATGAGTGTCTGAGCAAGTGATAATAGAGACATAGCTAGCTACACAGCATTGTGAGTTATGGTAGGCCTACAGATCTAAATAAAGCCAGACACGTCTCCTTGTATTGGTGAAATGACAAATGTAGCTAGACTATGCAAAAAAGGCAAATCGTAGCTATGTTCGCAACTATCTAGGATACGTTTTATTCAGTCGGTCATTAGTGCAACAATATTTTTCTGGGCAATATTTTTTTACATGACTAGCCATTGGACAACTTGGAAAAATGGCAAAAGTGTCTATTTATTTTGCCGCTGAATACTCATTCTTGTGACAGTCAATTTCTGACAATTTACAATGCCATATGGGTCGTTCTAAGAATATCAGCATTTCTAGTTTTGTAGCGAATGGATTGGACAGAGTTTTTACAACAGTGATTCATAATGAATGTTAGTCAATAATATAAATACAATATTTCCATGTTAATGTCAACTCCAGCACTACTTGGCATACGCGTGTCAATTCACTAGTTAGTCACTCCTAAATTAACGCACGGAAATCATTTATTCACACACAAACTTGTGGAAACAAGGTAATCTCATGAATGTAATCATACTTTTTTTACTAGACTAAATCAATACATCCTCCTTACCCACAGCTGCAGATCTCACATATGCATAGCCGTTTCATGTCTTTGAGGGGGGGGGCGAGCGTGTTTCTGCAATCCCACAAACACCGCCCGAAAGCTCCGTTCTTTTATACCTCAGTGGACAGCTCGCGCTACTGTGCAGTTTTGTTTCTATGGAAGCAGCACGTTACCCCAGCAACCCTTGAGCGTCCTAGTAACGACGTAACGTACTACGTCATTTAAACAGCGGCGTCAACATTTTACGTATTGTTCCGGGCAAACAACGTGAGTGAGTTGTGTCCACGTTTGTGTTTTATGTGACTTTTGTCGCATAATATTGAGATTTCTTATATGATATGATCATTTATTTTAGGTTATGAATCATATATAGTAATATACTACTTTGTATAGAACGCTAACATTGTTGTCCACGTTTCTTTTAGCTGAGTGCAGCATATTGTAAAATACTGTAAGTTGCAGCTACATATCAAGCACCTTTTGTATTGCTGTCATTCAGAATGGAGGTGTGTTGTTGTCTTACTAACTAACTTTGCTGTGTTGAGTGCACTGGCACTGATCAGTATTTATTGCAGTAGCTAGCTAGCTAGGTAATAGTGACATTACTAGATGATATCTCCTAAAGTTTGTTTCCTCGCCTGATGTCTTAGCTAGTCCAAAGCAGTCAAACATGGGACACACCAGTTTGGATAAGATCAAAGCACTACAGAAGAATCCAGCCAACGTCAGGAACCTGTGCATTCTGGCACACGTGGACCATGGTAGGTTCCATTGACTTGATTATTGAGAATGTTGCACGGGATAATACTGTACAGGGTCACGATGACAGTTGTTTGCATGCATGACCATTTGTAGTGACACTCCATTCATATCCACCACTATCTTTTTTTGTAGGCAAAACAACTCTGGCAGATAGCTTGGTGGCCAGCAATGGCATTATATCAAGTCGCTTAGCCGGAAAGGTTAGTATGACTTGATCTCAATCATCTGTAGTGGTATTATCCTTGTCATACTACTGTAGCCAGACTTTGTTATTTGGCCCTTTTACTAATCTAGTTGTGTGTCCCTGATCTACACATTGATCTGTGATATGGTCATGTATACATCTGTGTTCTGATGTTGTTTCTGTATTAGCTGAGGTACCTGGACAGCCGGGAGGATGAGCAGATCCGAGGGATCACGATGAAGTCCAGCGCTATCTCACTGCACTATGCTTCTGGTAAGACAACACAGTAGGAACGTGTTGACTTGGATACGTTGAGACCTGTTGTGAGGCGGACTACTTGTCTCCGTCTAATTGACCCTTGCGTGTGTGTGTGTGTGCCTGTGTGTGTGTCTCAGGGGAGAATGACTACCTGATAAACTTGATTGACTCTCCGGGCCATGTGGACTTCTCGTCTGAGGTGTCCACCGCCGTCAGACTATGTGATGGGGCCATTGTCATCGTAGATGCTGTGGAGGGAGTTTGTCCACAGGTAAGGCAATTGCAGGCAATGACTGTGTCCGAAATGGCACCCTAGGGCTCTGGTCAAAAGTAGTGCACTATTTAGTGAATAGATTGGGATTTTGGACACTTATGAACTTAGGTTATAGCCTTGGGGCTCCCGAGTGGCTCAGTGGTGTAAGGCACTGCATCTCAGTGCTAGAGGCATCACTACAGACCCTGGTTCAATTCCAGGCTCTATCACAACCAGCTGTGATTAGAAGTCCCATATGGCGGTACACAATTGGCCCTGTGTCGTCCGGAGTAGGCCATCATTGTAAATAAGAATTTGTTCTTAACTGACTTGCCTGGTTAAATAAAGGTTATTTAAATAACTACCTGTTCTGCATTAGTGTTTCATTAAATAGTTTCATGGAAATGGGGCACCAAGCTCACACATACTTTATCATTGAGTTTTTACTTTTTGCATTTTTTGCAAATTTCTTTAAATTCTACACATTTCTCGATAGAGCTGAAATGTATTTTCTGCAGTTTTAAAGCTAATTTCCAGCAATTCTACTCATTTTGCCTTAGAGCTGAGAGAAATGTGTCAGTTTTAGAATTCATTTCCTGAGATTCTACATATTCTACCATGGAGCTGAGAGAAAATGTGGCAGTTTTAAAGCTAATTTTAAAGCTAATTTCCTGCAAGTCTATGCATTTTGCTGTGTTTTTCAAGACTGCTTAATTCATTGTTTTGGGAATTTTCTCCCTTACTGTCTAGCTTTTATTTGCATGATTGTTAGTTCTCAAATATTATATTATTTGAAAAAAGATCTATACATACTTTATATCTGGCTTTAGATGGTTCAGTTTACACAAGGTGTGTTTTCATCCCGAAAATTAATAATAAAACATGTATATACGCTGTTTGGACTTAGGCGACCCGAAAAGGGTGGCCTGTGCAAGGATTTAAATTGCAGAAAAATCCCTGTCATTGTTTTGGAATGTGATATGAAATATATTTGTCGCTCTACTTTCTCAACTTCGTGGCATTTTCATTTTGTCTTTGTTGATGTGACACTTGGTCATTTACTCAGAGTATCAGTTTGTGTGTGTGTGTGTGTCCGCCCATCCGTCCGTAGACCCAAGCAGTGCTGCGTCAGGCATGGCTGGAGAACATCAGGCCTGTGCTGGTGATCAACAAGATTGACCGGCTCATCATGGAGCTGAAGCTCACCTCTCAGGAAGCCTACACACACCTGCAGAAGATTCTAGAACAGGTGAGTCCCTGACCTCTAAAGACAGGTGTGATTAGTCAAAAAACAAGACAGAAACAGTATACCTGCCATATAAGTAGCACGCAATTAATTGCCCCTGATGGTAAGTTGAATTGAATGTCCTGTTTTCGGTTAAGGAATCAGTTATAACAGAGACATGTTCTGGAACGTTTATGATTCTTAATACACAAGTGTATTAAACAAGTGTATTAAACAGAAGTGTATTTCCCTCCTCACAGGTGAATGCAGTGACAGGCTCTCTGTTTACCTCCAAAGTGCTGGAGGACCGCGCGGTGAAAGAGGAGCGGGCGGAGGAAGATAAGGAGGAGGGGGACATCGAGCCTGCTGAGTGTCCCGGGTCAGAGCAGGTGTACGACTGGAGCGCTGGGCTAGAGGATTCGGATGACTCCCAGCTCTACTTCTCTCCAGACCAGGGGAATGTGGTCTTCGCCAGTGCCATAGACGGATGGGGCTTCAGGTGGGTCCTGGGTTATATGCATTAGTGCACACCGTAGCAAAACGTTTTGCAACTGAAAACAAAAACCAGCATTTCTTATTGGACATGTTCAGGAGGTAGTCACTCCCCTTTTGGGGATGTTTGGTTCCTACTGAATATGAAGCTGGTCTTCTAAAGGTCTTGGGGGTCTGTAGCCTTGGGTCTGTTCAGAAGGGCATTATTTTGCAAAAAAAAAAATATTGCATTTACGTAAGTGTTCAGACCCTTTACTCAGTACTTTGTTGAAGTACATTTGGCAGCTGGGCCACTCAAGGACATTGAGACTTGTCCCAAAGCCACTCCTGCGTTGTCATGGCTGTGTGATTAGGGTTGTTGTCCTGTTGGAAGTTGAACCTTCACCCCAGTCTGAGGTCCTGAGCACCCTGGAGCAGGTTTTCGTCAATGATCTCTCTGTACTTTGCTCCATTAATCTTTCCCTTAATCCTGACATCCCAACAGCATGATGCTGCCACCACCATGTTTCACCATAGGGATGGTGCCAGGTTTCCTCCAGACATGACGCTTGGCATTCAAGCCAAATAGTTCAATCTTAGTTACATCAGATCAGAGAATCTTGTTTCGTATGGTCTGAGAGTTTTTAGGTGCCTTTTGGCAAACTCCAAGCTGGCTGTCATGTGCCTCTTACTGTGGAGTGGCTTCCCGTCTGGTCACTCTACCATAAAGGCCTGATTGGTGGAGTGCTGCAGAGATGGTTGTCCATCTGGAAGGTTCTCCCATCTCCATGAAATCTAGCTATGTCAGAGTGACCATTGGGTTCTTGGTCAATTCCCTGACCAAGGCCCTTCTTTCTCAATTACTCAGTTTGGCCTGCGGCCAGCTCTAGGAAGAGTCTTGGTGGTTCCAAACTTCTTCCATTTAAGAATGATGGAAACCACTGTGTTCTTGGGGACCTTCCATGCTTGGGGACCTTCCCCAGATCTGTGCCTCGACACAATCCTGTCTCGGCGCTCTACGGACAATTCCTTCGACCACATGGCTTGGTTTTTGTTTCTGACAAGCACTGTCAACTGTGAGACCTTATATAGACATATGTATGCCATTCTAAATCATGTCCAATCAATTTAATTTACCACAGCTGGACTCCAATCAAGTTGTAGAAACATCTCAAGGATGACCATTGGCTACACAATGCATCTGAGCTTAATTTTGAGTCTCATAGTTAAGGGTCTGAATACTTATATAAATAAGGTATTTTGGTTGTACATTTATTTGTTTTATACATTTGCACACATTTCTAAAAACCTCTTGTCACTTTGACATTATGGGGTATTATGTGTAGATTAATGAGAATTGTAATTTTTTAAAATCAATTTTAGAATAAGGCTGTAACGTAACAAACAATGTGTCTGAAACTTTCCGAATGCACTGTATGTGGAACCATCAATACATGTCTTGGGAGCTGGTCAGGTATTTGGTTATTGTTGAAATGTCCACTAGGTGGCGCTTTTGCCTTCGCTTTCAGAGAAGGAAAAGGGTATGATTCTGGATGACTGCAATTGATGTAGAATTCTAAATAACCAGCTGAGTAGGAAGAGGACTTTAGCTCTTGTTCACATAACAGTCAAAACATCTCAAACCCAATGTAATGATATTTCAGCCTAGCCAGCCTGCACATTCCTATGTCCCTCAAATCAGGTCAGTGCTCTGCTAGCAAGGTGTTTAATGTTCTCCCCCATGCTACAGAGCAGTCACATAGTAACTACTAAAGACAGACTAGACTATGCATTATAGTCATTAGTGTGTCTGTTTTATACAGGTGTGTACACAAGGACATAGATACCTTGTTTTGAGGGCAGCTGTGGCTCTAGGATCTATGAAAATAACCAATGAAGTCACTGTTATTCAGTGGAAGCCAAGTGTTTTACAAGCGGTGTTGACCGACACCCATTCAAGTGACGCATTGCTCATTTCTTGTCTAAAAAGCTCTGTTTTGACAACTCAAAAACACATCACTGAGAATTACAAACAGGCATAGATGTCAAATGTTCAGTGCAGGCTATTGTCAGTAAAGGCCTCTGTAGAACTACAATCTAGAACAAAGAGGCTGAAGCATAATGGAGAGGAAATATCAATCAATCACTGTGGTGTTTGGCTTTTCTGTCGTTGGTATTTTCCAGCGTTAGCAGCTTTGTGTGTTTTCTTGTAGTATCCAGCAGTTTGCCCAGATCCACAGCCAGAGGATGGGCATCAGGGCTGAGGTGCTCCTGAAGACTCTCTGGGGAGACTTCTACCTCAACGCTAAAGCCAAGAAGATCATGAAGGGAGCTCACGTAAGACCAATGCTAACGTTCTACCACAGTAATGAATGCTAAGAGTTGCGTCCCGAATAGCACCTTATTCCCTTTATAGTGCACTACTTTTGACCAAGGCCCACAGTGTTCAACAGTAGTGCACTATATAGGGAATTTGGGACAGTGGCTGTGTCCAAAATCTGCCTTCTACTTACTAAAACTTCATACTGTGTGCTAATCATACCACATACTATTAAGAACGTAATGTTTAGTAAAAACGTATGCAGTAAGCAACAAATGTCAACATACTAGGCTCATCATACTGAGGCTTCATCTGATGCACAATTGGTTTGTTCCCTGCCATTTGTTCATTTTTGTCATCTTATCTGATTATCAGCTGTTGTCAAACACACGTGGGTCTGAAAGGAGCATTCTGTTCCTCAATACTGTGCAGCGAATTCTTCTTGATGAAATGAGTATGACATCCTGGCATTAAAATCATACTAAGTTTTCAACATTTCAGAGTACTGTTTAAAACACAAGTATGGGTATTTGGACAGGCCCATGGACTAAGTGTTGCAGCTATATGGTGCTAATGGGTTCCACGTTATACTACTAAAGCCGCTCTGTTGCAGACTCCCACTCACATTAGCTTCTGACCCTTCTGGCTGCATTAGCCGTTAGCCTTCAGCGCTAGCTAGTAGACAGTACGGAGAGGGCAGCACAATATCCCGAAGTTATAGGGCTGTTTGTTACGTGTTGGCCCTTGAATTGTCCTTATGTTCATTATTAACATCCAGTAGGGACCTTTATTTTGAGCATTTGTAATTTGTTGTGTTCATTTGGTCGTGCAGTGGGACTCTGGGAGAGACTAGCATAATGAACATGCATTACACACAGACCGTCACATTCTCAGACTGTTCCAATATCTAATCAGTCATTAGACGGATCAATATAATGTTTCCTCCACGATAGAACAGAGTAGACTCATCCACACACACAGTCCAACCTTCAGTCTGTCCCATTGATTTTCAGTCCATAGAAAGTGGATAATAGAGCTTTTAGTGTAGCCAGTAGCAGCCCTCTCAGAGAGATGAAGGCACCATATTCCCTCTATAGTCCACTACCTTTGTCCAGGGCCCATAGGGAATAGAATGCTTGCTTTGAGTGCTACGGAGGTTTGACTTCGTATGATATATTTCAGCTCTTGTTCTACATTCGGTGACACAGGGTCGTATTTGGATTGGAGCACTTTTAGAAAGCGAGTCGTTTTACAGTACTGGAGCTGAGAGGCTGGACGGGTTGACCTATGCGCTGGTGTGTGTGTGTGTGTGTGCGTACATGACTGTGTGCGCCTATGCACTTTGGTGTGTGTGCGTGCGTTCACTCAGTGCACTTGGTGAGAAACACAGCACAGTGTGTGCCTCTTCAGAGCTTTCATAACCCACACAGCAGCATTTGTTGGAACGGCCAGCTATTAATGCCAGTACACCATGTCTGTAGTGCACTATATACAGGGTAGGGTGCTATTTGTGATGCATCCATAGTGAAGAAAATAGTGCATAGATCCAATCAATGATTCTCCATCTAGATAAGAACTAGCAATGGTTTGACTGTTTCTGAAAGATCCATTTTCTCACTCTTTCTTTCTCTTCCTGTAATTGTCTCTCCAGGCCAAAGGAAAGAAGCCTCTGTTTGTTCAGCTTGTCCTGGACAACATATGGAGTTTATATGACGCTGTTGTTACCAGACGGTAAGGGATCTCTGAAGATGTGATCTCTATGCTGTCATGGTTCCTTGCAGCACCTTTGTTAAATGTTGAAGTGTGTATGAAGATGGAATGCTTTTGAGATGTGAATGATTACGTACGTGTGCTCTCTCTCCTCTCAGAGACAAGGAGAAGATAGAGAAGATGATGATGTCACTAGGTGTTAAGGTGATGACCAGAGACTCGCGTCACTCCGACCCCAAAGTCCTCCTCTCTGCCATCTGCAGCCAGTGGCTTCCCGTCTCACAGGCTGTGCTGTGTATCCTACGTCTGTGTGTCTGTGTGTGTGTGTGTGTGTGTGTGTGTGTGTGTGTGTGTGTGTGTGTGTGTGTGTGTGTGTGTGTGTGTGTGTGTGTGTGTGTGTGTGTGTGTGCTTCCTTAACCCTGTGCCCCAGTCATGGTGTGTGATAAGCTGCCCAGTCCGTTGGACATGACCTCTGAGAGAATAGAGAGACTGATGAGTGTGGGAGCACGCAGGTTCCACTCACTACCCCTGCAGACCCAGGAACTGAAGACCGGTGAGAGACACACACTGCAGTTGAAGAAAAGTTGTCTTGGTCTGCTGTATGTGGGTGGCTCAGTGTGTGGGGGAAGATGTGTGTGAGCTCTTCCAAAGCCCACCTGGCATATTCTGCTTTTACAAAGACATTTGTGTATCCTGTGAAGGTGTTAGTTTAGCAGACCTGCTAGTCGTTTCCTCCCTCCCTCCACCCAGCCCCAGTTCAAGGCTTTCTTCTTTCCCAGACCGCCTGGCTATGGAGAGGAGAGTTGGCAGGCCTGGTCTCTATCCAGCTCTCACCTCATGTTAACGAGATCAGTGTTGCTTTTAATGCACGAAACAGATGAAATGTTTTTAACAAAATATGAAAAATGGATACATTCAGGTAGTACAGATCACCGTAACTCCAGATTTGACTACCTTGTTTAATGGATAATAAATGATATTCATATATCAATAAATTGCCAGGGAAGCTGTTTGGTGTCTTCACTTGGGAACAAACAGAAGCTAAATGGGCCAAAATGGTCAGGGTTCTACCTAAATTAGTCCAATAAGAAACACGTTTTTTTGTTACGGTGTGCACTACTGAACATGTCCTAGGTGCCTTTAGAGCTTGGGCTAAAACGAGAGACAATGTTTGAACATGTTCATGACAACCTCTATAGTATCTGGGTGGGTAAGGAGTAATACAGTATCTCTGTTGAGAACAGAGACTTTCCTCCATTTAAAAGGCACATTTAAGCAAGAATGGAATATTATTTACTTTGAGTCAAGCTGTTAAATCCTATATTTTACACAGAGTTTATGCTGTGGTTTCTGTATACTGTGGTGCTTGGTTCTCTTATTGAATTCTAACTATATGCTCAGTAACCTTGTCCTGTGTGTTCCCAGCCTTCATGCAGTGTTCCAGTGATGACACAGCCCCTGTCATTGTGTTTGTGTCCAAGATGTTTATGGTGGACGCCAAGGCCCTGCCTCAGAACAAACAGAGGTAAGTGTGTGTTTGGTCCTGGACATCATGCAGAGGTACAGAAAGTGAGTGTGACTGTAGGAACGACACTAGATGGCACTCTTGTCTATGGGTTTCATGGTGTGTGTGTGTGTGTGTGTGTGTGTGTGTGTGTGTGTGTGCGCACACACTACTGGTCAAAAGTTTGTACATACCTACTCATTGAAGTGTTTAGTAACCAGAAAAGTGTTAACCTCTAGGGTACATAAGACTGTAGCGTCCCACCTCTTCAACAGCTAGTGAAACTGCAGGGCGCCAAATTAAAAACAATAGAAATCCCATAATTAAAATTCCTCAAACATACATGTATTTTACACCATTCTAAATATACACTTGTTGTAAATCCAGCCACAAAAAATGCTTTACGACGAACGCAAACCAAATGATTATGTTAGGTCAGAGTCAAGTCACAGAATAACACAGCCATTTTCCAGCCAAAGAGAGGAGTCACAAAAAGCAGAAATATAGATAAAATGAATCACTAACCTTTGATCTTCATCAGATGATACTCATATGACTTCATGTTACACAATACATGTATGTTTTGTTTGGTAAAGTTCATATTTTATATTAAAAAATCTGAGTTTACATTGGTGCCTTACTTTGAGAAGTTCCAAAACATCATTTGATTTTGCAGAGAGCCACATCAATTTACAGAAATACTCATAATAAACATTGATAAAAGATACAACTGTTATGCATGGAATTTTAGATGCACTTCTCCTTAATGCACCCGCTGTGTCAGATTTGAAAAAAGCTTTACGGAAAAAGCAAACCATGCAATATTCTGAGTCGGCGCTCAGAGCCCAATCAAGACACAATATTATGCAATCAACAAAAGTCATAAATAGCATTAAATCTTCACTTTTGATGATTTTTGTCAGAATGCACTCCCAGGACTCCCACTTCCACAAGAAATTATTGTTTTGTTCGGTAATGTCCATCATTTATGTCCAAATAGTTACTTTTGTTAGCGCGTTTGGTAAACAAATCCAAAGTTACGAAGCGCGTTCACTAAAAGCAGACGAAATGTCAAAAGGTTCCGTAACAGTCAGTAGAAACATGTCAAACGATGTATTGAATCAATCTTTAGGATGTTTTTAACATAAATCTTGAATAATGTTCCAACCGGAGAATTCCATTGTCTTCAGAAGTGCGGTGGAACAGAGCTCCCTCTCATGGTCAGAGCATGATCAGCTCATGGCAGACCTCATTCCCTTCTCCTTCAGCCCCACTTCACAGTAGAAGCATCAGACAAGGCCGTAGGAATTGCAACATGACCAATATCCCACTCTATCTTCAATAGGGGCTGAGTTGAAGATCGACCAACCTCAGATTTCCCACTTACTGGTTGGATTTTTATCTCAGGTTTTTGCCTGCCATATGAGTTCTGTTGTACTCACAGACATCATTCAAACAGTTTTAGAAACTTCAGAGTGTTTACTATCCAAATCTACTAACAATATGCATATTCTAGCTTTTATGGCTTTGTAGCCGGCCGTTTACTCTGGGCATGCTTTTCATCCGGACGTGAAAATACTGCCCCCTACCCTAAAGAAGTTAAGAAAATCTAAATATTTGAGATTCTTCAAATAGCCACTCTTTGCCTTAATGAAAGCTTTGCACACTCTTGGCATTCTCTCAACCAGCTTCATGAGGTAGTCCCCTGGAATGCATTTTAACCTGTTAACAGGTGTGCCTTCTTCTTGGGGCGGCAGCGTAGCCTAGTGGTTAGAGCGTTGGACTAGTAACCGGAAGGTTGCGAGTTCAAACCTCTGTCGTTCTGCCCCTGAACAGGCAGTTAACCCACTGTTCCCAGGCCGTCATTGAAAATAAGAATGTGTTCTTAACTGACTTGCCTGGTTAAATAAAGGTAAAATTAAATTTAAAAAATGTTAATCATTTTCTTTCTTAATTCGTTTGAGCCAATCAGCTGTGTTGTGCCAAGGTAGGGGATTATACAGAAGATATCCCTATTTGGTAAAAGACCAATTCCATATTATGGCAAAAAACGCTCAAATAAGCAAAGAGAAACGACAGTCCATCATTTCTTTAAGACATGAAGGTCAGTCAATATGGAACATATCAAGAACTTTGAAAGTGCAATCGCAAAAACCATCCAGCGCTGTGATGAAACAGGATCTCATGAGGACCGCCACAGGAAGACCCAGAGTGTTCATTAGAGTTACCAGCCTCAGAAATTGCAGCCCAAATAAATGCTTCACAGAGTTCAAGTAACAGACACATCTCAACATCAACTGTTCAGAGGAGACTGTGTGAATCAGGCCTTCATGGTCGAATTGCTGCAAAGAAACCACTACTAAAGGATACCAATAATAAGAAGAAACTTGCTTGGTCCAAGAAACACGAGCAATGGACATTAGACCGCTGGAATGTGTCTTTTGGTCTGGAGTCCAAATTGGAGATTTTTGATTCCAACCTCTGTGTCTTTGTGAGACGCGGTGTCGGTGAACAGATGATCTCCGCATGTGTATTTCCCACCGTGAAGCATGGAGGAGGGGGTATCATGGTGTGGGGGTGCTTTGCTGGCGACACTGATTTATTTAGAACACTTAACCTGCATGGCTTCCACAGCATTCTGCAGCGATTCACCATCCCTTCTGGTTTGCTCTTAGTGGGACTATCATTTGTTTTTCAACAGGACAATGACCCAACACACCTCCAGACTGTGTAAGGGCTATTTTATCACGGAGGAGAGTGATGACCTGCTGCATCAGATGACCTGGTCTCCACAATTCCCCGACCGGCAGAGTGAAGAAAAAGCAGCCAACAAGTGCTCAGCATATGTGGGAACTTCTTCAAGACTGTTGGAAAAACATTCCAGGTGAAGCTGGCTGAGAGAATGCCAAAGCTGTCATCAAGGCAAAGAGTGGCTATTTGAAGAATCTCAAATATCAAATATATTTTTGATTTTATTTATCACTTTTTTTGGTTACTACATGATTCCATATGTGTTATTTCATAGTTTTGATGTCTTCATTATTATTATACAATGTAGGAAATTGTAAAAATAAAGAAAACCCTTGAATGACACATACACAGAGTGAGTGCATTTGGAAAGTATTCAAACCTCCTTCACTTTTTCCACATTTTGTTACGTTCCAGCTATTCTACTGATATCATTAAAATACCACAAAGGGATGCTGCACTACAGTAGAGCCACCCCAGCACCACATTTGCTCCTCAGAAGCAGATTTTCGCAGCTCCCCAGTGTTATTTTAATGGCCGTGGCCTGTGAAGCACGTGTTGAGGAAAATGTATTGGCAGGGTGGGTTATAAGCTTGCCTGGCTTAGTAAACCAATAGAAAAGTCCCAAAACTGCAAATCCATGTGGCACTCCAGGCAGACTGAAACAAACGCTCCAAGTATTGGGAGGGATGTTTGAAGTATTTGAACCCAGGACTGGTTGTAGATATGGATAGTTGTAGGAATTACATATTATGTCACATTTTGGAAACAATTGTTTGACTTGTGATAACATTGTAGTACTATGGGGGCTTCTAACACATAATTTTGAAGGTTCCACTTAAGATGATGTGTTACGTGGTCGTTTCACCTTCCTTTGCTGAATGCACTTATTGTGTGCGTTTCCATAATAGCGTCTGCTAGGCTTAATGACCAGGATGCAAAGTGCTCCTGTGCTGTGCGGCTCCAGGAAGACAGTGTGTCTACATCCCAAATGGCACCGTATTCCCTTCATAGTGCTCTACTTTGACCAGAGCGCTATGGGCCCTAGTTAAAAGTAGTGTGCTGAATAGGGTGCCATTTGGGATGTAGAATTAGTGTAGTCTTCTCCAGAAGCTATTATAGTGTGTTCTCTACTGATAGCTATTACAGCGTCCCCCTCAACAATACAGTTGGATAATAGTCATGTTATAATGGGATGGTGACTGTACAAATGGCTTTGGCGGGATACCAAATGGCACCCTACATAGGGCCCTACTTTTGACCAGGGCTCACTCACATAAAAAATCCTTGTGACATGTATATATTTTTTTAATCAGCCGTTAGTGCATAGCCTAAGTTTTAGGGCGTAACTGTACGCTGGCCAAATATACGCCAGTTGACAAATGCTTTTGGGAAAAAGTTAACGTCGATCCACTGATGCAAAAAGTACCATAAAAGAACATTAGCCTAAAGTTTGGGAAAGATTTGGGGAAGTGGTAAAGGAGGATGATGGCAGTGCCGGTAGTGCTGAGCGAAGAACTGACCATTAGTTTTTTTACCTCTGTTATTACGCCTAAACAACTAATTGACCGACATCGGTTCAATTACTTGAATTTAATTTAGTTTCATTTTTTTTTGCCCAACGCAACGTTTCTCTAGAGAGAAATCAAATAATTCAGGAGAGAAATCAAGTCAATAACTATGTGGGACGCTGGGCTGAAGGAAGTTGTAGTTTTCATTAAGCAAATATTCAACCTAGTTCAGTGCAGAAATGTGGTAATTAACTACAATGACCATAATCCATTTTTTTTTATGGCTCCTACAGAGACTGATCAGAGCGGAAGAGGTGACGCGAGAGGTTTCACTCTTGCCAAAATCTGTCCAAAATAAGCCCAATTTGTTTCTACGGGCTTATTATGGACTGAAGCTTTTCTCCTGCCTTCCTGCCTTTGTTAGGGTGGAGACATGAGCATCTCAACATTATATACAGATCTCTGGACCGATACACTTTCACGCCTGCTTCGTTAGGTTAGATACACAAAGACTGCATGAGAGACGAATCTACACAACGACGAGAGGGACAGAGACAGTTTGTTAAAGCATAACTTATCTACTTTGAAGAACTAGTGAAATTATTTTTTTTGACAGCTCTGCAGCATATTTAAGCAGGCTAGCTAAATAGGATGCCTAAAGACATTACAGTATGGGGAGAACAGAGAGAATGTTAGATGGTCTGGCTGGATGACTAATATTGCCTGAGCAGAGATGAGATCATGACTTAAAGGAATTAAAAATAATACAATAAAATACAAATTAAGTAGTATACCCAACTGAAATATTTTATTTCCAAGTAATTGTCCATTTTTCTATTGATATCTACCCAGTGGTTCCCAACCTTTTTCAGTTTCTGTACCAATAACTGAATTTTGCTCTGCCAGGAGTACCCCTGAAATACCCCCTCATGTGCATTTTACCTGTAGACCCATGGTCTCATAAGTCTTCTCAAGTACCCCTTGTGGATAGGTCATGTACCCGAGGGATCCTACAGTCGTATCAATAGTTGTGAACCACTGGTCTACCCAATGAGGACCTGACACATGTCATTGGGATATTTTCGATGTTTTGGCAATTGAATGGTCACTATTTTTGGTTTTGGAATTTCCTGTTACAAAGCTCTAAAATCATCTAATTATAAGTTGACGGACAAATAGCCTACCAAAATGTTGGACATTATAAGCAGAAACATAAGCCTATCTAAAAGGCCTGTCAAAAAATTGCTCTGCCATCTTTCCCTGTACAGCGCATTTTTTATATTATATTTGTGGGTTAGGGTCGGTTGTGGGCCTCAGATTTGCACTTAGCCGGGCGGTTGCGGATGGGTTATTAGCAGGTGCAGGAGAAAAACAGGCTGACCCGTGCATCACTAACACACACACACACACACACACACACTGCATCGCTGGTAAGCATTTCACTCTAAAATCTACAGTAGTTGTATTCGGCATGTGATAAATAACATTTGATTTGACACACACACATACATCAACACCCCCCCCCCTCTGTCTGCCAGTATTACTCCCTGTTCTATATCTGACCTGGTATGATCCTTTCGGTATTACTCCCTGTTCTCTATCTGACCTGGTATGATCCTGTCGGTAATACTCCCTGTTCTCTATCTGACCTGGTATGATCCTCAGTGTCTGTATGCCTTAGGTCTGTGGAGTAGAAAGAAGCCCCCTTGGCAGGCTGTTGTCGATGAACAGCATTCTAACATAGGTATTCCTCTTGTCCAGATGGGTTAGGGCAGTGTGGTTGCGATTGCGTCGTCTGTGGTCCTATTTGGGCGGTAAGCAAATTGGAGTGGGTCTAGGGTGTCAGGTAGGGTGGAGGTGATAAGGTCCTTGACTAGTCTCTCAAAGCACTTCATGATGACAGAAGTGAGTGCTACCGGCGGTAGTCGTTTAGCTCAGTTACCTTAGCTTTTTTGGGAACAGGAACAATGGCGGCCCTCTTGAAGCATGTGGGAACAGCAGACTGGGATAAGGATTGATTGAATATGTCCGTAAACACACCAGCCAGCTGGTCTGCGCATGCTCTGAGGACGCGGCTGGGGATGCCGTCTGGGCCTGCTGCCTTGCGAGGGTTAACACGTTTAAATGTTTTACTCGCGTCGGCTGCAGTGAAGGAAAGTCCGCAGGTTTTGGTAGCGGGCGGTGTCAGTGGCACTGTATTGTCCTCAAAGCGAGCAAAGAAGTTGTTTAGTCTGTCTGGGTTTTATTTTTGTAATCCGTGATTGACTGTAGACCCTGCCACATACCTCTTGTGTCTGAGCCATTGAATTGCGACTCTACTTTGTCTCTATTGACGCTTACCTTGTTTGATTGCTTTGCGGAGGGAATAGCTACACTGTTTGTATTCGGTCATGTTTCCGGTCACCTTGCCCTGATTTAAAAGCAGTGATTCGCGCTTTCAGTTTTACTCGAATGCTGCCATCAATCCACGGTTTCTGGTTTGGGAATTTTGTAATAGCTGCTGTGGGTACGACATCGCCGATGCACTTGCAAATAAACTCGCTCACCGAATCAGCATATTCTTCAATGTTGTTGTTTGACGCAATGCGGAACATATCCCAGTCCACGTGATCGAAGAAATCTTGAAGCCTGGAATCAGATTGGTCGGACCAGCGTTGAACAGACCTGAGCGCGGGAGCTTCCTGTTTTAGTCTCTGTCTATAGGCAGGGAGCAACAAAATGGAGTCGTGGTCAGCTTTTCCGAAAGGAAGGCGAGGGAGGGCCTTATATGCGTCGCGGAAGTTAGAATAACAATGATCCAGGGTTTGACCAGCCCTTGTAGCACAATCGATATGCTGATAGAATTTAGGGAGTCTTGTTTTCAGATTAGCCTTGTTAAAATCCCCAGCTACAATGAATGTAGCCTCAGGATATGTGATTTCCAGTTTACATAGAGTCAAATGAAGTTCGTTCAGGTCCATCGATGTGTCTGCTTGGGGGGGAATATATGTGGCTGTGATTATAATCGAAGAGAATTCTCTTGGTAGATAATGCCGACAACATTTGATTGTGAGGAATTCTAAGTCAGGTGAACAGAAGGACTTGAGTAGGAGGTTTCCACCTCATTTTCTGGGCAGTGTGCACATAGCCTGTCTTCTCTTGAGAGCCAGGTCTGCCTACGACGGCCTTTCTCAATAGCAGGGCTATGCTCACTGAGTCTGTACATAGCATTCCTTAAGTTTGGGACAGTCACAGTGGTCAGGTATTCTGCCACTGTGCACTCTCCGTTTAGGGCCAAATAGCATTCTAGTTTGCTCTGTTTTTTTGTTAATTCTTTCCAATGTGTCAAGTAATTATTTATTTATTTCTCATGATTTGGTTGGGTCTAATTGTGTTGCTGATTTTGGGCTCTGTGGGGTGTGTTTGTGAACAGAGGACCAGCTTGCTTAGAGGACTCTTCTCCAGGTTCATCTCCCTGTAGGTGATGGCTTTGTTATGGAATGTTTGGGAATCACTTCCTTTTAGGTGGTTGTAGAATTTAATTGCTCTTTTCTAGAAATGTTATAATTAGCGGGTATCGGCCTTCTTCTGCTCTGCATGTATTATTTGGTGTTTTACATTGTACACGGAGGATATTTTTCCTCTCCATTCACTTAACCCCCACAGGTTGCTCTCTTTGTCACTCACTCACTCACTCACTCACTCACTCACTCACTCACTCACTCACTCACTCACTCACTCACTCACTCACTCACTTCCTCCTCTCCTCTGTCACGGTATCAACCTGTAATGGCTGATTCTACCATTACACTGAGAAAAAGGAGAGCGAGAGAGACCTAACTAGCCTGTATTAGTTCAGCGAGAGATAGAAAGGGGGAGAGTGAAGGATATTAGTGAAGAGGAAGCATGCCATCCCACACACAGTATGCTACAGTAGAAAAGGCCTGGCCACCATCAGTCTAATGATCCAGCCAGGACCCCTTCCTTCCCCTGATGGCTGCCACCTGCTGCAGTAGCACACACACGCTGCTGGCAGATCCCAGGCCACCCATGGACTAGTTGGGGACAATTACTGTACATACCACAGATTTTCTCTCATCAGATCCATACCTTGTCAGCCCAGACATATCATTGGCCACCCATGGACTAGTAGGACCATTGAAACTGCCTCTCATCTTATTATTATTATTATTTATTTATTTTATCTATACTGTATCACCTCAGGCATATCTGTGGCTAGCATGGGTCATTGAAGCTGTGCATATCACTTCAGGCGTATCTCTGATCCTATTTTAGCACTCCTACTCTGAGACACTTGCTAAATACAGGCCCAGAGTTGTAACCTGATCAGGAAAACTCCTGGTCCCTAATGTTAAGAACTACAAATACCACAGCATCTGTGTCTTGTTTCTCTTGACACAAATTTGGGACAGATCTAGGATCAGCTTCCCCTCTTCCTTTCCTAACCTTAACCATTAGTGTGGGAAACTGACCATAGATTGGCATCTAGGGGAAACTTCATCCTAGACTGTTCATACTGGAACCGTTGAGTTCAGCTCCATTGAGCCAGCCTGACCTAGATCTTTGTGTACATGCTACATAAGTAAAACTATGCATAATCCTGTTCCGTTTACTTCGCTGACTGTTTTGCCATCTTAACGGCTTACAATCTTTCTGGATGTCTTCTAAATAGCAACTTATTCCCTATATAGTGCACTGCTTTTGACCAGAGTCCTATGGGCTAAGATCTACCTTCTCTGCAAAGGAAAACATACCTTATTCAATGGCCTCTACTATCATCTGTGTCCCAAATGGCACCTATTCCCTATGTACAGTACCAGTGAAAGGTTTAGACACACTTACACATTCAAGGGTTTTTCTTTATTTGTACTAGTTTCTACAGTGCAGAATAACAGTGAAGACATCAACTATGAAATAACACATGGAATCATGTAGTAAACAAAAAACTGTTAAACAAATCAAAATATATGATATTTTTTAGATTCTTCAAAGTAGCCCCCCTTTGCCTTGATTACTGCTTTACACACTCTTGGTATTCTGTCAACCAGCTTCACCTGAAATGCTTTTCCAACAGTCTTGAAGAGTTCCCACATATACTGAGCACTCGTTGGCTGCTTTTCCTTCACTCTGCGGTCCAACTCATCCCATCTCAATTGGGTTGAGGTCGGGTGATTGTGGACTTTCCTTCTTGGTTAACAAGCCCTTACACAGCCTGTTTCTTTGGAATGAGTAGGTGTGTCCAAACGTTTAACTGGTACTGTATATAGCGATCTACTTTTGACTGGGGCTGTTTGGTGTGTTGTATAGTGCCCAATACAAATATCAGGTATATTATATGTTTATGAGTAGTCTGTTGCAGATGGTACATGTTTGTGTTTTACATGAATAGCCTTCAATGCAGACACTTTGAACAATTTCCTTTTGGCTGTTTTAGATACTACAGTAGATACTACATTTCCCTTCTCTGTTCAACTTAAGGGGCTTTATTGGCATGGGAAACATGTTAACATTGCCAAAGCATATGAAATAGATAATAAACAAAAGTGAAATAAACTATAAAATATAAAATGTACACTCAAAGTTCCAAAATAGACATATGACATTTGAAATGTACAGTGTTGTAACGATGTGAAAATAGTACACAAGGGAAAATGAATAAACATAAATATGGGTTGTGTTTACAATGGTGTTTGTTCTTCACTGGTTGCCCTTTTCTTGTGGCAACAGGTCACAAATCTTGCTGCTGTGATGGCACACTGGTATTTCACCCAATAGAAATGGGAGTTTATCAAAATTTGATTTATTTTTGAATTCTTTGTGTTTCTGTAATCTGAGGGAAATATTTCTCTCTAATATGGGCATACATTGGGCAGGAGGTTAGGAAGTGCAACTCAGTTTCCACCTCATTTTATGGGCAATGTGCACATAGCCTGTCTTCTTGAGAGCCATGTCTGCCTACGGTGGCCTTTCTCAGTAGCAAGACTATGTTCACTGAGTCTGTACATAGTCAAAGCTTTCCTTCATTTTGTGTCAGTCACAGTGGTCTCTCTCTGTTTCTCTTTCTGAATCAGCTTCAGGGGGTTCCTGGCTGACACTCCTACATGCCTCCACAGCTATGGTTATGCTTTGTTACCATGGCACCCACCATCAATTTAGGTCTCAGTAGTAGTTCTGAGACTGCTCGTAGGAGTGAGAGGGCAACCTCTCTGTTTCTACCTCTCTCTACACCCCGTTCTGTCTCTCCCTCTCTCGCCCCTTCCTTTCTGACTCTCTCCATCTGTCTATGTCTCTCTCTCCACAAACAGTCTTGACCTGGTGTTTTAAATGTCCTCACATCTGATTGGCTGGTGATGTCAGTGGGTTTTATTAATGGCTCTGGGCAGTTGCTCGGCAGAATACACACACTGGCATGCACACAGCCACACACTAAAACATCCCTCTCTCATTAACAGTATGAGGAACCTAGATGTTCTGTTTCTTTTTATCAAAGCAGCAGTCGTTCTGTATGTTTTAATTATTTATAAGAGATAGCAAAACATCTATAACAGAACTTGGAAAGAGTTACATCATGGAACAACAAGACTGTTGAGTTAACAAATTAATCAGTAAACAAAAGAGTGAAACCAATGTGTTCTGTGTTCAAGTCCTGTAGAATCCTGCAAGTGGGATGAAAGCAGAATTCTAAGTTTATCAAGTGAGAATTCTCAAACAAATGTGAGCCAAACGTTTTTTGATCTCAGCAACACAATAGCACGTGCAGCAAAGACTAAGAAGCAGAGTCAGACTTCAACCAACCATCCAAAGTGTTCCAGTATGGATGAAGGCGTTCCAGCCTTCCAGTATGGTATGATGCTGATGAAGACGGTTTCACGAACAGCTTTAGTATCAATATCATCTCATTTTCCACATATTTAAAACAGATATATCACACACACACACACACACACACAACCAGCTTATAACACACTTAAAAGGCTTGTGGTTTTGAGAGAATCCTACTTTAACGTCGAGAAGCTTGCGAAGCCATTACTTTATAACCGCTGCAACGGAGGCCAGAGACCACAACGCATGGCTTTCCCATTATTGCCCATGAGCGACTGATTTGACCTCATCAAGAAAAACACGGCAGCTCTGCTGTGGTCGCTTTGTTAAAGAATGTAGCTACACAGTACGCTTATGAATGCAACGGGTTGGAATTGTTGAACTTGGAGGAAATAAGTGAATCTCGGGTGAAATGGAATATGAGTGGGATGAGCGTGTGTGCAGTGCACGCAGGTATGTGTGTTGTTCGCAAGAGTGTGTGTGTGGGGTGACAAATTGCAGGAGACACACCTCACACTAAAAGCAGAAGTCAGTGGTTAGCAGCATTCCACAAGTAGTCCTTCAGTACAATAAATTGTTCCATTTCTCCCATGTTGCGGTCTTCATGGCAAGCCTGTATTCGTTTAGGCCCGTTTCTGTCTAATTTATACAAAACGTAATCAACCATACCCCCCCTATAGTCTTTGTGAATCAGCAGAGCTTGTTTTATTGTTTATTATGTCCCAAATGGCACCCTATTCCCTGTGGGCCCAGGTCAAAAGTAGTGCACTGTATAGGGAATGGGGTGCCATTTGGGACGGATCCTAAATTATGGGATAGTTTAAGCGGTCGGTCGTCAAGGAGCTGAACTTGTGTGGATGGCCACTACTGTCAATCATGGCTTCCAGCTGTATCAATGTAGTCACTTTGAAGCTATCTCACACACACACACACACATACACACACATACACACACACACACACAGACACACAGACACACAGACACACCACTCACCGCAATGACTCTGCAGTTTGCCATTTCAAACGACACACCCACGTGCCTTGAGTTTGTGGTGGCCAGAGCAATTTTTGAGTAATTGTTATTCTGTTTTTCCAGCTTGGCCCGGAGACACCACCTATGTTGTCATAATTGGTCAAATTGAACCTTTGCATATTTTCCATCGCCGGTAGGTAATTACAACATAGTTTCTCAGTGAGGGAAGTTAGCAGCACAAATAACCATCATGCGATGACGGGACTTGGTAGGATGAGGTACGAACCTGACCTCTTGACTCCATGCTGCATCCCAAATGGCACCCTATTGCCTAGTGCACTACTTTTGACCAGAGCCCTGGTCCCATACCATTCACACGCTGTCTGGACACACATACAGTACCAGTAAAAAATTTGGACACCTACTCATTCAAGGGTTTTCTTTATTTTTACTATTTTCTACATTGTAGAATAATAGTGAAGACATCAAAACTATGAAATAACACATGGAATCATAAAGTAACTAAAAAAGTGTTCAACAAATCAAAATATATATTCTTCAAAGTAGCCACACTTTGCCTTGATGACAGCTTATCACATTCTTGGCATTCTCTCCAGCTTCATGAGGAATGCTTTTCCAACATTCTTGAAGGAGTTCTCACATATGCTGAGCACTTTTTGGCTGCTTTTCCTTCACTTTGGGGTCCAACTCATCCTAAACCATCTCAATTGGGTTGAAGTCGGGTGATTGTGGAGGCCAGGTTATCTGATGCAGATCTCCATCACTCTCCTTCTTGGTCAAATAGCCCTTACACAGCCTGAAAGTGTGTGTTGGGTCATTGTCCTGTTGAAAAACAAATGATAGTCCCACTAAGCGCAAACCAGATGGGATGGCGTATCGCTACAGAATGCTGTGGTAGCCATGCTGGTTAAGTGTGCCTTGAATTCTAAATAAATCACAGACAGTGTCATCAGCAAAGCACCCCCACACCATGATACCCCCTCCTCCATGCTTCACGGTGGGAACCACACATGCGGAGATCATCCGTTCACCTACTCTGCGTCTCACAAAGACACAGCGGTTGGAATCAAAAATCTCCAATTTGGACGAACGGACAGATTTTCACTGGTCTAATGTCCATTGCTCGTGTTTCTTGGCCCAACCAAGTCTCTTCTTATTATTGGTATCCTTTAGTAATGGTTTATTTGCAGCAATTCGACCATGATTCACGCAGTCTCCTCTGAACAGTTGATGTTGAGATGTGTCTGTTACTTGAACTCGGTGAAGCATTTATTTGGGCTGCAATTTCTGAGGCTGGTAACTCGACTGAACTTATCCTCTGCATCAGAGGTAACTCTGAGTCTTCCATTCCTGTGGCGATCTTCATGAGAGCCAGTTTCATCACGGCGCTTGATGGTTTTTGCGACTGCACTTAACTTTCGCATTGACTGACCTTCATGTCTTAAAGTAATAATGTACTGTCATTTCTCTTTGCTTATTTGGGCTGTTCTTGACATGGTATGGACTTGGTCTTTTACCAAATAGGATATCTTCTGTATACCACCCCTACCTTCTCACAACACAACAGATTGCCTCAAACGCATTAAGAAGGAAATCAATTAAATTCTATTCCGCAACAAAGCCTCCTTCACTCACGCCGGCAAACTTACCCTAGTAAAACTGACTATCCTACCGATCCTCGACTTCAGCGATGTCATCTACAAAATTGCTTCCAACACTCTACTCAGCAAACTGGATGCAGTTTATCACAGTGCCGTCCGTTTTGTCACTAAAGCACCTTATACCACCCACCACTGCGACTTGTATGCTCTAGTCGGCTGGCCCTCACTACATATTCGTCGCCAGACCCACTGGCTCCAGGTCATCTACAAGTCCATGCTAGGTAAAGCTCCGCCTTATCTCAGTTCACTGGTCACGATGGCAACACCCATCCGTAGCACGCGCTCCAGCAGCTGTATCTCACTGATCATCCCTAAAGCCAACGCCTCATTTGGCCGCCTTTCATTCCAGCTCTCTGCTGCCTGTGACTGGAACGAATTGCAAAAATCGCTGAAGCTGGAGACTTTTATCTCACTCACTAACTTCAAACATCTGCTATCTGAGCAGCTAACCGATCGCTGCAGCTGTACATAGTCTATTGGTAAATAGCCCACCCATTTTTACCTACCTCATCCCCATACTGTTTTTATTTATTTACTTTTCTGCTCTTTTGCACACCAATATCTCTACCTGTACATGACCATCTGATCATTTATCACTCCAGTGTTAATCTGCAAAATTGTAATTATTCGCCTACCTCCTCATGCCTTTTGCACACAATGTATATAGACTCCCCCCTTTTTTTCTACTGTGTTATTGACTTGTTAATTGTTTACTCCATGTGTAACTCTGTGTTGTCTGTTCACACTGCTATGCTTTATCTTGGCCAGGTCGCAGTTGCAAATGAGAACTTGTTCTCAACTAGCTTACCTGGTTAAATAAAGGTGAAGTAAAAAATCTATATATAAAATTTAAAAAATCCAATTAACTTTTAACAAGGCACACCTGTTAATTGAAATGCATTCCAGGTGACTACGTCAAGAAGCTGGTTGAGAGAATGCCAAGAGTATGCAAAGCTGTCATCAAGGCAAAGGGTGGCTACTTTGAAGAATCTCAAATATAAAATATATTTTGATTTGTCAAGCATTTTTTTGTTTACTACATGATTCCATATGTGTTATTAAATAGTGTTGATGTCTTCACTATTATTCTACAATGTAGAAAATAGTAAAAATAAGAAAATCCCTTGAATGAGTAAGTGTGTCCAAACTTTTTGACTGGTATTGTATTTTTTCCAGACTCTAAAATTGCTCGTGCTGATAGGTATTCATTAATTTCTTTCTTTTTTTATTATTATAATTTTGGGGATTGTGTGTATTGCAAGATATTCCTGCGCTGTTGGAGCTGGAAGCACAAGTATTGCCCTGCACCTGCGATAACATTTGCAAAATTGTGTACATGACCAGTACATTTTGATTTTAAGTAGTGTACCAAATATGTACTAGGGTTCCATTTGGGACACTTACTGTAGCGACAACTACAGGCTGATACGAGATCATTTTATTCCCATTAATAATTTTAAATCTCAGATTGGATAGCCATTAAACATAGATTACACCTTTTTTAAGGAGCATTTTGCTTGGAAACCTGCTCTTATCTTATGCTCTTTGCGCTGTTTTAACTTCCATTCATTGTTGTGTTCTGTCTGTGTAACTACACAGTGTATTCATAAAGTATTCAGACCCTTTGTTACGTAACAGCCTTATCCCCCTCCCCCTCATCAGTCTACACACAATACCGCATAATGACAAAGGAAAAACAGGTTTTTAGGAACTTTTGCAAATGTATTTAATATAAAAAACTGATATCACATTTACATTAGTATTCAGACACTTTACTCAGTACTTAGTTGAAGCACCTTTGGCAGCGATTACAGCCTTGACTATTTTTGGGTGTGAAGCTACAAGCTTGTCACACTTGTATTTGGGGAGTGTCTCACATTCTTCTCTGCAGATCCTCTCAAGCTCAGGTTGTGTAGGGAGTGTCGCTGCACATATATTTTCAGATCTCTCCAGAGATATTCGATAGGGTTCAAGTCCGGGCTCTGACTGGGTCACTCAAGGACATTCAGAGAATTCTCCTGAAGCCACTCCTGTGTTGTCTTGGTTATGTGCTTAGGGTCCTTGTTCTGTTGGATGGTGAACCTTTGCCCCAGAGGTCCTGAGCAATCCGGAGCATGTTAGCATCTATGATCTCTCTGTACACTGCTCTATTCATCTTTCCCTCAATCCTGACTAGTCTCCCAGTCCCTGCCGCTGAAAAACATCCCCACAGCATGATGCTGCCACCACCATGCTTCACCGTATGGATGGTGCCATGTTTCCTCCAGACGTGACGCTTGGCATTTAGGCCAAAGAGTTCAGTCTTGGTTTCAGAGAATCTTGTTCAGTCTTGGACCAGAGAATCTTGTTTGTCATGGTCTGAGAGTCGTGCTGTGATGTGTCTTTTACTGAGGAATGGCTTCCGTCTGGCCACTGTACCATAAAGGTTGGTGGAGTGCTGCAGAGCTGGTTGTCCTTCTGGAAGGTTCTTCCATCACCACAGAGGAACTCTGGAGTGCTGTAAGTGTGACTATTGGGTTCTTGGTCACCTCCCTGACCAAGGCCCTTCTCTCCCAATTGCTCAGTTTAGCCAGGCGGCGAGCTCTGGGAAGAGTCTTGGTGATTCCAAACTTCTTCTATTTAAGAATGATTGAGGCCACTGTGTTCTTGGGGACTTTCAATCCTGTAAAAAATTTTGTGTACCCTTCCCCAGTTCTGTGCCTCAACACAATCTTGTCTCAGAGCTCGACAGACAATTCATTCCATGGCCTGGTTTTTGCTCTGACTTGCACTGTCAACTGTGAGACCTTATATAGACAGGTGTGTGCCTTTCCAAATCATGTCCAATCAATTGAATTTACCACAGGTGGACTCCAAGTTGTAGAAACATCTCTAGGATGATCAGTGGAAACAGGATGCAACTGAGCTCAATTTCGAGTCTCATAGCAAAGGGTCTGTATACTTATGTAAATAAGGTATTTCTGTTTTTTATTTTTAAAACATTTGCAAATATTTGTACAAACCTTTTTTCGCTTTATCACTATGGGGTATTTTGTGTAGATTTGATGATTTATAATACATTTTAGAGTAAGGCTGTAATATAACAAAATGTGGAAAAAGTCAAGGGGTCTGAATACTTTCTGAAGGCACTGTATAATGGATTCTTGGCCAGGGCTCACATGGAAAAAGAGATTTAAAAGTTTCAGTGTGACTTCTCTGGTTAAATAAAGGATGAATCAAATGAAACAGAGCGGTGCTAGTTGCTAGGCTGTGTTACCCTGCTGTAAAGACTTGGTTTAGTAGGTTGTTACATTTCTGTTTTGATGTGTCATGTCTAATAGAATGTGTATTCATTGGCCCAAACAATGGACAGTGTTCAGTAGGGCACACAATAGCAAAACGTTTTGCATTGGAATATTTTCAAAACATTTTCTACCTACTGAACAGGTGTGTTTGTGTGTGTGCGCACACAGGCCGTTGACCCAGGAGGAGATGGCCCAGCGCAGGGAGCTGGCCAGACAGAGACACACTGAGAGACTGGCAGCCATTCAGCAGACGGAAAGTGGGGAGGGAAATGCCCAATCAGGAAGTACAACACTGGCAACCACTCCTGGTGGAGACAACACCATAGGCAAGTGTCTCTCTCTCTCTCACACACACACACACACACTCTTACCTTGCTAAAACCCCAACCCCTGGCCTCTTTTCCCCTAGTGGTTTGGAAGCTCTGGTCATTTCCAATAACCAATGTGTTCATGATGATACCACTGATACCAGTGTATGTCTCATTGTCTTCCCTGACATGCAGGTAGTGAGGGTGTCTCAGGCCAGATACAGGGCCTGCCTCTGAAGGCTAAACCAGAGGAGGAGGAGGGGAAGGAGACGTTCGTAGCCTTCGCCAGAGTCTACAGCGGGGTGGTCCGCAGAGGACAGAAGGTGTTTGTGATGGGGCCCAAGTACGACCCTGCACAAGGCCTGCGCATGGTAAGGATGTACACACTTACAGGCAGACACACACACACACAGGCATGTGGACACACACACGTACACACAATCTGCAGAGGCACAAAACACATTTTCTGCTCAATTTGCAATATTCACCAGACAAAACAATAACTGTTCTGAAGATGAAACCAAATGCTGTTTGTTCAAAGAGCAACAATCATACATTTTCTGCGTGTTTGTTTCCATCTCAAGTTATGTATTCCAAGGTTAAAGATAACATTGACTTCCATGATGAGGGCTGTGTTCCCCTGTGGCCTGGGCAACAGTAGTGCGCTATATACTGTAGGGAATAGGGTGCCATTTGAGACAGACACGTCGTTGTATTATTGTTGCCTCGTCCCTCCTGGTGTCAGTAGCAGTACTACTAACTAACAATTGCTTTTAGAATCCAATATCACTCAACCAATGTACTGGATGATTGTCTCTGATGCTCTAGAGATCTAATGTTCTCTCTCTGTTTCCTTCTCTCTTTCTCCGTCTGTCTGTCAGCTCCCAGAGGGCAGTACTAGTGTGAGTGCCTGTCTCCCTCCCGTCCCTCACCTGGCCTGCTGCACCATGGACAGCCTCTACCTGCTGATGGGCAGAGAGCTGGAGGAACTAGAGGAGGTGCCATCAGGGAACGTACTGGGTACGTACTCAAACACCTACTTGAAGTGAATGGTCTTTTGAAAGGTTCATGCATAATAAGATATTAACTTGTTATCCAATGTTCTTTTTACTGCACGAATAAAGGTGGAAGTTACATCTTTCAGAGTTCTTTGAAAGGCCCAGTGCCGTCAGACGTGATTTTCCTGTGTTTTATATATATATTTCCACACTGAGGTTGGAATAATATTGTGAAAAAAGATGGTAATGCGTTAGTGTAAGCGCTGTTTGAACAGATTTCAGTCTGTTCTGGTGACATCACCATGCGATAAATTAGTTAATGGACCAATAAGAAAGAGAGTTCCAAACCTCTCTGCCAATAAGAGCATGTTTTCAGTTTTACCCTCCCCACTCATACCATACCCAGACAGTCTTAGCAAAATTCTTGCTTGAGAAATTGCACTTGTCTAAGAAGCTATTTTTTTGGTTTGGTTTTTTGACCATTTTTATTGAAAACAATCACAGTCAGGTACTTAATTGTTACCAGGAAATAATTTGAGATTAAAACGGCTGCATTGGACCTTTTAAAAATAGATTTCTTAGTTGCTACATACATTTTTTTTTAAACGGATAAATTAATGATACATTGATTCTTGAAGAATATAACTTGTAAATGCCTCATGATCATGTTGTACCCAATCAGAACCCAAAATATAAGCTTATTTTACTCCAATGTTTGTAAACAATGTGAATGTAAACACTGTACAGTCTCAACATGGTTGAAACTATCATTTAATACTATTAACGGTCAGTCTTTGCATCCTTAGCTCTGTCTATGAATTTGATTTGAGAGGTTACATTTCTCCAGGCTTATCCCTCAGTTTTTCACCAAAGCAGAACTGGATATGTGCGTGCGTGCGTGCGTGCGTGCGTGCGTGCGTGCGTGATCACTTTGCAGATCTCCACATTCAATTACTGAAAGGGAAACTTTTTGCCTTGCCTATACCATTAGGACATTATGAAATAGATGTGCATTAGCCATATTGACTGTACAGCAGCTGTCTAATGCCCTTATCGTGGAGAAGATGATTTATCATGTAGTGGTCCTGTCAGCACCAGACTGACTACACATCCAGTTCATCATGTAGTGGTCCTGTCAACACCAGACTACACATCCAGTTCATCATGTAGTAGTCCTGTCATCACCAGACTACACATCCAGTTCATCATGTAGTAGTCCTGTCATCACCAGACTACACATCCAGTTCATCATGTAGTAGTCCTGTCATCACCAGACTACACATCCAGTTCATCATGTAGTAGTCCTGTCAGCACCAGACTACACATCCAGTTCATCATGTAGTAGCCCTGTCAGCACCAGACTACACATCCAGTTCATCATGTAGTGGTCCTGTCAGCACCAGACTGACATCCAGTTCATCATGTAGTAGTCCTGTCATCACCAGACTACACATCCAGTTCATCATGTAGTGGTCCTGTCAGCACCAGGCTACACATCCAGTTCATCATGTAGTGGTCCTGTCATCACCAGACTACACATCCAGTTCATCATGTAGTGGTCCTGTCATCACCAGACTACACATCCAGTTCATCATGTAGTGGTCCTGTCAGCACCAGATTACACATCCAGTTCATTATGTGGTAGTCCTGTCATCACCAGACTACACATCCAGTTCATCATGTAGTGGTCCTGTCATCACCAGACTACACATCCAGTTCATCATGTAGTGGTCCTGTCATCACCAGACTACACATCCAGTTCATCATGTAGTGGTCCTGTCATCACCAGACTACACATCCATTTCATCATGTAGTGGTCCTGTCATCAGCAGACTACACATCCAGTTCATTATGTGGTAGTCCTGTCATCACCAGACTACACATCCAGTTCATTATGTGGTGGTCCTGTCATCACCAGACTACACATCCAGTTCATCATGTAGTGGTCCTGTCAGCACCAGACTACACATCCAGTTCATCATGTAGTAGTCCTGTCATCACCAGACTACACATCCAGTTCATCATGTAGTAGTCCTGTCATCACCAGACTACACATCCAGTTCATCATGTAGTAGTCCTGTCAGCACCAGACTACACATCCAGTTCATCATGTAGTAGCCCTGTCAGCACCAGACTACACATCCAGTTCATCATGTAGTGGTCCTGTCAGCACCAGACTACACATCCAGTTCATTATGTGGTAGTCCTGTCATCACCAGACTACACATCCAGTTCATCATGTAGTGGTCCTGTCAGCACCAGACTACACATCCAGTTTATCATGTAGTGGTCCTGTCAGCACCAGACTACACATCCAGTTCATCATGTAGTAGCCCTGTCAGCACCAGACTACACATCCAGTTCATCATGTAGTTGTCCTGTCAGCACCAGACTACACATCTAGTTTATTGTGTGGTAGTCCTGTCAGCACCAGACTACACATCCAGTTCATCATGTAGTGGTCCTGTCATCAGCAGACTACACATCCATTTCATCATGTAGTTGTCCTGTCATCACCAGACTACACATCCAGTTCATCATGTAGTGGTCCTGTCATCAGCAGACTACACATCCATTTCATCATGTAGTGGTCCTGTCATCAGCAGACTACACATCCAGTTCATTATGTGGTAGTCCTGTCATCACCAGACTACACATCCAGTTCATTATGTGGTGGTCCTGTCATCACCAGACTACACATCCAGTTCATCATGTAGTGGTCCTGTCAGCACCAGACTACACATCCAGTTCATCATGTGGTAGTCCTGTCATCACCAGACTACACATCCAGTTCATCATGTGGTAGTCCTGTCATCACCAGACTACACATCCAGTTCATCATGTAGTGGTCCTGTCAGCACCAGACTACACATCCAGTTCATCATGTAGTAGTCCTGTCAGCACCAGACTACACATCCAGTTCATCATGTAGTGGTCCTGTCAGCACCAGACTACACATCCAGTTCATCATGTAGTGGGCCTGTCATCAGCAGACTACACATCCAGTTCATCATGTAGTAGTCCTGTCATCACCAGACTACACATCCAGTTCATCATGTATTAGTCCTGTCATCACCAGACTACACATCCAGTTCATCATGTAGTTGTCCTGTCATCAGCAGACTACACATCCAGTTCATCATCAAGACAGGAAAGACAGGGTCCTGAAGAGGGGACGTTTTTTGTTTGTTACTGAGTTTAGTACACTACCGTTGGGCCACCATTGGTGAAGAGTAGTGCACTATGTTGGGAATAGGGTACCTTTTCGGTACGCTACCCTAAGGCTCCGCTGATTGCTGCTAGTATGAAGCTATCATCATGTTGCCGGTCATTACAAGCCTATAAAGAGCAATGGGAGATTTATTTTGTCTGATGAAGAGCCACCATGCGTCCCAAATAGTACCCGATCTGTTGTTTTCTGCATTGCTTTTGACTGGGCCCATAGAGCTCTGGTCAAAGCAGTGCACTATATAGGTAATAGGGATATTGGACTATGCATTATCATCCAGTTTAATCTGCTTGGATAATGGACGCTATCAAGATCTGACAATTCAATAATGTTTCTACAAATGCATTGTTTTGTTATGCATCTTAATGTCTGATCAGCTTTTCCTGACCAAGATGGACCATTTTCTATCATACCAATGTCCATTCTAGTGTTTTATATGTAATTGTAAACTGGGCGGTTCGAGCCCTGAATGCTGATTTGGCTGACTGCCGTGGTATATCAGACAGTATACCACCGGTATGACAACATTTTATTTTTACTGCTCTAATTACATTGGTAACCAGTTTATAATAACAATAAGGCATCTCAGGGGTTTGTGATATATGGCCAATACCCCCAGGGCTAAGGGCTGTATCCAGACACAGCGCGTTGCGTCGTGCTTAAGAACAGTCCTTAGCCATGGTACATTGGCCATATACCACACCTCCTCAAGCCTTATTGCTTAATTCTATGATGGACACTATTTTCTTGGATATGGTGAAAATAAAGGATCCTGCATTGTAGTATTGTGAGTAATACTTTTTAGTGTATAGAAAATCTAGCCAAGTAACTGATTATAATAGGACAGTTATCCATGTGGAAAAACACACACACAACACAACACACAGGACACACACAGAGTTGGCCATGTGGGAACCATCATGTCCTCTCCTGGTAGTTGAGTGTGGGCGAGGGGAAGAAACCGTTGAAACGTCAGTGTGTAAACTCAGCCAGGCTGTGGTCACACACACACACACACACACACACACACACACACACACACACACACACACACACACACACACACACACACACACACACACACACACAGGCTGTGGTCCTGATTAGAGCCTCCTTATTCTCTGACGGGTGGAAGAGTTCGCTGGAGAGGGGAAAGGACACACACCAGCTTGCCTGCATCTGATATCGGAGACTAATAATCCCCACCTCATGTCGAGACACACACAGCACGAGCACATGACAAAGCAAGCTCTGTGTGTGAGAGACCCACTCAAAGATATCTCCCCTAAACAAGAATCAGACCTATACCACCCGGGTAGAAATCACTACATCACACACACACACACACACACACACACACACACACACACACACACACACACACAAAGGGAAAGTAGCGTGCTGTAGAGCCATTGTGCGGAGCTCTCTCCTCTGTTTCCTTCCAGCTGTTGGAGAAAACTGATTCAGGAAATGAAGACCTCCATCACTGTTTAACTATGACATTATAGTCCACACACCACACCCATTGCTGATTATTATTTGACCGTAAGTGAGCTTTTATGTTCTGAGAACGTCTCCCTTTATGTCGATGCCATTTCAGAGATCACCGAGCGGAAAACTGCCTCTCTGATTCCTCTTTGATTTATATCGTGCCCTATTTATTGTGATGAATATATACAGTGGGCTCCAAAATTACTGGCAAATAATATTTAAAAAAAAATATAAACAATACAATTATAGAGAGAAACTCAAAACACCAACGTGAGAAATACTGTACTTTATTAATGTTTCAATGGAACCAACCAAAATCATTCAATTATTTAATACAAAATAAATGTAACCAAAATCAAGGTTTCATAATTATTGGCACCTCATTTAGTACTTAGTGCAACCACCTCTGGCAAGAATAACAGCATGGAGTCTTTTCCTGTAATGTTTGACAAGGTTAAGGAACACATTTGGAAGGATTTTGGACCATTCCTCTATGCAGATCCTTTCAAGATCCTTCACATTCTTGGGTTTGTGCTTATCAGCAGCCCTCTTCCACTCAGCCCACAGGTTTTCCATTGGATGGAGGTCCAGTGACTGAGATGGCAGAACATTGATTTTGTTGTCACAGAACCATTTCTGTGTGGATCTTGAGGTATATTTCGGGTCATTGTCTTGTTGGAAAGTCCACCTATGGCCAAGTCCCAGCCTTCTGGCAGAGTTAACCAGATTGTCAGCCACAATTGCGTAATACTTGGTAGAATTCATTATGCCATCAATCTTAACCAGTGCCCGTGGACCTCTGGAATTTAACAGCCCCAAAACATCACTGACCCCTCTCTATATTTCACCATGGGTATGAGGTGCCCGTGGACCTCTGGAATTTAACAGCCCCAAAACATCACTGACCCCTCTCTATATTTCACCATGGGTATGAGGTGCCTCTCCTTGTATGCATCTCTGTTTCGACGCCAAACATGCCGATGCTGTATCTGACCAAAACGTTCAATTTTGGTCTCATCTGACCAGAGCACCTTTAAATGACCTTGCGTCTGTGTCTTGAGGTCAGAAAGGACTTTCTTCTGGCAACCCTTCCAAAGAGCCTGTGGATGTGGACCCCAAGACACCACCAAGGCCTACAATTCTTGGAAAATTGCAGAAAATGATGTCATGGCTTTAGAAGCTTCTGATAGGCTAATTGACATCATTTGAGTCAATTGGAGGTAGTTTACATACACCTTAGCCAAATACATTTAAACTCAGTTTTTCACAATTCCTGACATTTAATCCTAGTGACAATTTCCTGTTTTAGGTGAGTAAGGATCACCACTTTATTTTAAGAATGTGAAATGTCAGAATAATAGTAGAGAGTGATTTATTTCAGCTTTTATTTCTTTCATCACATTCCCAGTGGGTCAGAAGTTTACATACACTCAATTAGTATTTAGTAGCATTGCCTTTAAATTGTTTAATTGGGTCAAATGTGGGGGAGGGGGGAGAAAGGCCCATTCTTCCTGACAGAGCTGGTGTAACTGAGTCAGGTTTGCAGGCCTCCTTGCTCGCACACGAGTTTTCAGTTCTGCCCACAAATTGTCTATAAGATTGAGGTCAGGGCTTAGTGATGGCCACTCCAAGACTTTGACTTTGTTGTCCTTAAGCCATTTTGCCACAACTTTGGAAGTATGCTTGGGGTCATTGTCCACCTGGAAGACCCATTTGTGACCAAGCTTTAACTTCCTGACTGATGTCTTGAGTTGTTGATTCAGTATTTCCACATAATTTCCCTTTCTCATGATGCCATCTATTTTGTGAAGTACACCAGTCCCTCCTGCAGCAAAGCTCTCCCATAACATGATGCTGCCACCCTGTGCTTCACAGTTGGGATGGTGTTCTTCGGCTTGTAAGCCTCCCCCTTTTTCCTCCAAACATAATGATGGTCATTATGGCCAAACAGTTATTTTTTGTTTCATCAGACCAAAGGACATTTCTCCAAAAAGTACGATCTTTGTCCCCATGTGCAGTTGCAAACCCTAGTCTGGCTTTTTTATTGCGGTTTTGGAGCAATTGCTTCCTTGCTGAGCGGCCTTTCCGGTTATGTCGATATAGGGCTCTTTTTACTGTGGATATAGATATTTTTGTACCTGTTTCCTCCAGCATCTTCACAGGGTCCTTTGCTGTTGTTCTGGGACTGATTTGCACTTTTCGCAACAAAGTACGTTCATCTCTAGGAGACAGAACCCGTCTCCTTCCTGAGCGGTATGACAGCTGTGTGGTCCCGTGGTGTTTATACTTGCGTACTATTGTTTCTACAGATGAACCTTCATGCATTTGGAAATTTCTCCCAAGGATGAACCAGACTTGTGGAGGTCTTGGCTGATTTCTTTTGATTTTCCCATGATGTCAAGCAAAGAGGCACTGAGTTTGAAGGTAGGCCTTGAAATACATCCACAGGTACACCTTCAATTGACTGAAATTATGTCAATTAGCCTATCAGAAGCTTCTAAAGCCATGACATCATTTTCTGGAATTTTCCAAGCTGTTTAAAGGCCCAGTCAACTTAGTGTGTGTAAACCTCTGACCCACTGGAATTGTGATACAGTGAATTATATGTGAAATAATCTGTCTGTAAACAATCGTTGGGAAAATGACTTGTGTCATGCACAAAGTAATGTCCTAACCAACTTGCCAAAACTATAATTTGTTAACAAGAAATTTGTGGAGTGGTTGAAAAACAAGTTTTTTATGACTCCAACCTAAGTGTATGTAAACTTCCGACTTCAACTGTGAATGTGTGTGTGTGTGTGTGTGTGTCCAGGTGGACAATGACCCCAAGCATACTTCCAAAGTATGTATGTATGTAATGTATGTATGTATGTATGTATGTATGTATGTATGTATGTATGTATGTATGTATGTATGTATGTATGTATGTATGTATGTATGTATGTATGTATGTATGTATGTATGTATGTGTGTGTGTGTGTGTGTGTGTGTGTGTGTGTGTGTGTGTGTGTGTGTGTGTGTGTGTGTGTGTGTGTGTGTGTGTGTGTGTGTGTGTGTGTGTGTGTGTGTGTGTGTGTGTGTGTGTGTGTGTGTGTGTGTATATGTATATGTAGATAGATAGATAGATATCTCATAGCCCATATCCTGGTTATGAATAGCCCATATCCTGGTTCTGAATAGTCCTTGGAGTGTGACTGACATGGAGATGACCCTGACTTTGTCACACACTGCATTCTACGATACTGTGCAAAACTAATAACAAATAGGTTATGGCTGTCACCCCCTTTCTCACTCTCTTCCCTCCCCCCCTTTCCCTCTTCTTGTGGTGGGTGGGCAGGCCTGCTCTCCCCCCCCCTTTCCCTCTTCTTGTGGTGGGTGGGCGGGCCTGCTCTCCCCCCCTCTTTCCCTCTTCTTGTGGTGGGTGGGCGGGCCTGCTCTCCCCCCCTCTTTCCCTCTTCTTGTGGTGGGTGGGCAGGCCTGCTCTTCCCTCCCCCCCTTTCCCTCTTCTTGTGGTGGGTGGGCAGGCCTGCTCTCCCCCCCCCTCTTTCCCTCTTCTTGTGGTGGGTGGGCGGGCCTGCTCCCCCCCTCTTTCCCTCTTCTTGTGGTGGGTGGGCGGGCCTGCTCTCCCCCCTCTTTCCCTCTTCTTGTGGTGGGTGGGCGGGCGGGCCTGCTCTCCCCCCTCTTTCCCTCTTCTTGTGGTGGGTGGGCGGGCCTGCTCTCCCCCTCTTTCCCTCTTCTTGTGGTGGGTGGGCGGGCCTGCTCTCCCCCCTCTTTCCCTCTTCTTGTGGTGGGTGGGCGGGCCTGCTCTCCCCCCTCTTTCCCTCTTCTTGTGGTGGGTGGGCGGGCCTGCTCTCCCCCTCTTTCCCTCTTCTTGTGGTGGGTGGGCGGGCCTGCTCTCCCCCCCTCTTTCCCTCTTCTTGTGGTGGGTGGGCGGGCCTGCTCTCCCCCCTCTTTCCCTCTTCTTGTGGTGGGTGGGCAGGCCTGCTCTCCCCCCCCCTCTTTCCCTCTTCTTGTGGTGGGTGGGCGGGCCTGCTCTCCCCCCCTCTTTCCCTCTTCTTGTGGTGGGTGGGCGGGCCTGCTCTCCCCCCCCTCTTTCCCTCTTCTTGTGGTGGGTGGGCGGGCCTGCTCTCCCCCCTCTTTCCCTCTTCTTGTGGTGGGTGGGCGGGCCTGCTCTCCCCCTCTTTCCCTCTTCTTGTGGTGGGTGGGCGGGCCTGCTCTCCCCCCCCTCTTTCCCTCTTCTTGTGGTGGGTGGGCAGGCCTGCTCTCCCCCCCTCTTTCCCTCTTCTTGTGGTGGGTGGGCGGGCCTGCTCTCCCCCCCTCTTTCCCTCTTCTTGTGGTGGGTGGGCGGGCCTGCTCTCGTCCTGTTTGACCGTATGGTTCAACACTGAAATACTGCTGAGTTTCCTCCATCAGCCACAAAACATCCTCCTAATCATTCATGCCTCCAGCTGCTTTTTAATATCATTCACATAGCAAATGGCACCCTATTCCCTACATCAAGACACTCCAACCCTTTTCCTGGAGAGCTTCCCTGTAGGTTTTTGCGCCAACCCCAGTTGTAACTAACCTGATTTAAGTTTATCAACCAGCTAGTTATTAGAATCCAGAGGGCTAGATTACAGTTGGATTAGCAGCCAGCATATTATTTCATTACAATCCTCCTCACACTCCTCGATGCAACAGTCTCCCTCCAGACCCATTCATTTAATTTGATTTCTCAGCTTCAAAGACTCAGCCACAGTGCTTTGATCCTCTGCTAGTATTATAGGATTATAGAATAATTCAATTATAAGATCTTATACCAAACATACGCATGTATTCGCTCACATCATCGATGTGATTCCTGGCTCATGAATATTGAAACACTGAGGTGATATTTGAGTGGTAGTAGTAGAAATGCTGATGAACCCCCCCCCCCCTCCACAGATTTGAAATGTGTTTTACTTTTATAAATGCTTTAACTTTATGAAGAGTGGATTGTTGTTTTATCCATCACATTTTGGGGGGTGACACTTGTCGTGTCTTTTGGCTTTGCCGGATTGAGTGATATGACATGCTATTCTATAAAATAATTTATCCGTAATTAATCTCACCTGATGGAGCTAATCATGTAAATGTAATTAACTAGAGAGTCGGGCACAACAAAATAATATTCATAGAGCTGTTATCTTCCGAATAAACTCTTAAAGACCTAGTAATATTTTACATCAATAGCAGTCAATATTAATCGTCCTCTTAATTCAGTCTCTTCTGAAAGTTGTAAATTCTTGGTTCTGCACGAACCCTGGCTAACAATTTGAATCAGCAATACAAAATTGGGTTTAATTATTTATTTACTAAATACCTAACTAATCACACAGAATTACACATACACATAATTAAATCATAACTTGATTACAAATTACGTCATAAAGCAAAACGTCCCTAGCGGGCGGAACAGATATGACAGCTTGTTACACAAAGGTTTGAGTGAAAGAGCGGGAAGAATGAGGGACACAGGGAGCAGCTGTGCTATCGTAAATACACTTCTGTAGTAAATAAGAGTTCAAAGTTCATACCATTCGCAACCAAAGCTCACACTGACGTTGGCTTCGTTCTGTAGTTATTATCTGAGCCATTCTGACATAGGACCATCGTCCTACATCCTCGGAACAGGAGGTTATATTGTCGTCAAGGGCTTATATAGGAAGGGAGAGGAGGGCGTGTTTGAAAAGTTTTATAGCCCATGTCCCTTCACAGGGGTGGGCCACTGATTGAGCAGAGCCCTATCTTATGAAAACCCAAATCTCACATTTTAGAAGCTAAAATCACATTTCATCCCATCACGAAAAATGTCATATTCAAACATTTAAATTGAACAACAATTCCATGTGAATCCGATAACTCTGTGTAGACTTTCCACTGTAGAGTTTATGTCATCTTATCATTGATGAGAATGTCTCAGATGACAACTGAACTGACATCATATTCATTAAGTACCACCGCATATGTTCCATTGGTCGGATTACCAGAATATAGTTAATTTCCCCCCACCTTCTGATGTTCCCAGAATCTCTATGTTAACCAAAGGTTTTGCAAATGATGTAACCTCAGTAGGATAGAGAGAGGAAAAGGGGGGTAAGAGGTATTTATGACTGTCATAAACCTACCCCCCAGGCCAATGTCATGACACACTGTTTTGATCAAAAAGTTTTGATTATTAGATCAAATACTGTAAATAGTTTTATTCATAGTTTGAGGCAACAAGACTTAATATTAAAAATAGATCTCTCTCACAGCTCTCAATAGCCTACATTGAGAACAGGTTGCCTTTCTTTTCTTGTATTTCATCATTGAGCAGTCTTTAGCTTTTTGATCTGTTATATTCAGATTTTTTTAATTGTGCATTTATATTTTAGGAGATATTGAATTCAGTCTTAAACTTTCTTTGTTACCATAAGTTTATTACCGTCAAGCACATGAACAGTAGATCAGCGACTGCTAGTAGTACATTTAAACAGTCGTTACCAGCTTCACTCTCCACTGCTGTCAATAGAAAACACACATGCATACTTTACTGCATTGGACATTTTAGTCATTTAGCAGACGCTCTTATCCAAATCAAATCAAATCAAATGTCTGCTAAATGACTTAAATGTAATGTAAATGATTTGTCACATACACATGGTTAGCAGATGTTAATGCGAGTGTAGCGAAATGCTTGTGCTTCTAGTTCCGACAATGCAGTAATAACCAACAAGTAATCTAGCTAACAATTCCAAAACTACTACCTTATAGACACAAGTGTAAGGGGATAAAGAATATGTACATAAAGATATATGAATGAGTGATGGTACAGAGCGGCATAGGCAAGATACAGTAGATGGTATTGAGTACAGTATATACATATGAGATGAGTATGTAAACAAAGTGGCATAGTTAAAGTGGCTAGTGATACATGTATTACATAAAGATGCAGTAGATGATATAGAGTACAGTATATACGTATACATATGAGATGAATAATGTAGGGTATGTAAACATTATATTAGGTAGCATTGTTTAAAGTGGCTAGTGATATATTTTACATCATTTCCCATCAATTCCCATTATTAAAGTGGCTGGAGTTGAGTCAGTGTGTTGGCAGCAGCCACTCAATGTTAGTGGTGGCTGTTTAGAGAGACTTACAGGAGCAATTATAGTTAAGTGACTTGCTCAATGGCACGTAGATAGATTTCACCTAGTCAGCTTGGGGATTCGAACCAGCAACCTTTCAGTTACTGGCCCAACGCTCTTAACCACTTGACTACCACCCAGCCTGTACATTTGTCATAAATAAATAAATAAACCTAGTTGTGGGATAACGCCATGATTACATCGGTGCCAAGTAGAAGATGGCTGGTGCGTTTAATGTTTATCTAGTTAACGCCAATAGTTTGTCGCTCTGGTTAGAGACGTGGGCAGAATCAATCTCAGACACACACAAAATTTCATCACACCACAATGGGACCCAGCTGTATAGAAACCTAACAAAGAAAGAGAGTTTGAAGTCGTCGTCCAAGTAGTTGCTCCACAGGGAAAGAGAAGAGGGAGAAAGCGGCAGTAGAATGAATAAAGCTGATTCAACGCCAGGCAGCTTTAGGAATACATTTGTCTTGCGTTAGGCCTGAGCCACACTGCCAGCGGTGAGAGGAGACGACTCAGATCTGTTGAGCAGTAGGGAGGGAGTGCACTGATCTGGTCTCAACCACACCACATCACACCAGCACTGACACCATTAACCAGTATTGTCCAGTACACCCCGGTGTGAGCCAGTATAGCCCAGTACAGTCTAGTCCACAGTATAGCCCAGTCCAGTGTATAGCCCAGTACAGTCTAGTCAGTGTATAGCCCAAAATAGTCTAGTACAGTGTATAGTATAGCCCTGTATAGTCCAGTATAGCTCATTATAGACCAGTTCAGGATAGCTCTATATAGACCAGTTGAGTATAGCTCTATATAGACCGGTTCAGTATAGCTCTATATAGACCGGTACAGTCTAGTTCAGTATAGCTCATAGGTCAATAGTTTAGTATGGCTCATTATAGACCAGTACAGTCTAGTTCATTATAGACCGGTACTGTCTAGTTCATTATAAACCAGTAGTTTATTCTAGGTTAGTATAGCTCATTATAGGTCAGTACAGTCTTTCAGTATAGCTCAGTTGGTAGAGCATGGCGCTTGTAACGCCAGGGTAGTGGGTTCGATTCCCGGGACCACCCATACGTAGAATGTATGCACACATGACTGTAAGTCGCTTTGGATAAAAGCGTCTGCTAAATGGCATATATTATTATATTATATTAGTTAATTATGAACCAATAGTTTATTCTAGTTTAGTATAGCTCAGTTTAGTATAGCCCCATATACTACCCACCACTGTGACCTGTATGCTCTCGTTGGCTTCATATTTGTCGCCAAACCCACTGGCTCCAGGTCATCTATAAGTCTTTTCTAGGTAAAGCCCCGCCTTATCTCAGCTCACTGGCCACCATAGCAGCACCCACCCGTAGCACACGCTCCAGCAGGTACAGTGGGGCAAAAAAGTATTTAGTCAGCCACCAATTGTGCAAGTTCTCCCACTTAAAAAGATGAGAGGCCTTTAATTTTCATCATAGGTACACTTCAACTTTGACAGACAAATTGAGAAGAAATTATCCAGAAAATCACATTGTAGGATTTTTTATGAATTTATTTGCAAATTATGGTGGAAAATAAGTATTTGGTCACCTACAAACAAGCAAGATTTCTGGCTCTCACAGACCTGTAACTTCTTCTTTAAGAGGCTCCTCTGTCCTCCACTCGTTACCTGTATTAATGGCACCTGTTTGAACTTGTTATCAGTATAAAAGACGCCTGTCCACAACCTCAAACAGTCACACTCCAAACTCCACTATGGCCAAGACCAAAGAACTGTCAAAGGACACCAGAAACAAAATTGTAGACCTGCACCAAGCTGGGAAGACTGAATCTGCAATAGGTAAGCAACTTGGTTTGAAGAAATCAACTGTGGGAGCAATTATTAGGAAATGGAAGACATACAAGATCACTGATAATCACGCAAGATCTCACCCTGTAGGGTCAAAATGATCACAAGAACGGTGAGCAAAAATCCCAGTTCCGCACAGGGGGACCTAGTGAATGACCTGCAGAGAGCTGGGACCAAAGTAACAAAGCCTACCATCAGTAACACACTACGCCGCCAGGGACTCAAATCCTGCAGTGCCAGACGTGTCCCCCTGCTTAAGCCAGTACATGTCCAGGCCCGTCTGAAGTTTGCTAGAGAGCATTTGGATGATCCAGAAGAAGATTGGGAGAATGTCATATGGTCAGATGAAACCAAAATATAACTTTTTGGTAAAAACTCAACTCATCGTGTTTGGAGGACAAAGAATGCTGAGTTGCATCCAAAGAACACCATACCTACTGTGAAGCATGGGGGTGGAAATATCATGCTTTGGGGCTGTTTTTCTGCAAAGGGACCAGGACGACTGATCCGTGTAAAGGAAAGAATGAATGGGGCCATGTATCGTGAGATTTTGAGTGAAAACCTCCATCCACCAGCAAGGGCATTGATGATGAAACGTGGCTGGGTCTTTCAGCATGACAATGATCCCAAACACACCACCCGGGCAACGAAGGAGTGGCTTCGTAAGAAGCATTTCAAGGTCCTGGAGGGAGTTGAAAGTCTGTGTTGCCCAGCAAACAGACCCAAAACATCACTGCTCTAGAGGAGATCTGCATGGAGGAATGGGCCAAAATACCAGCAACAGTGTGTGAAAACCTTGTGAAGACTTACAGAAGACGTTTGACTTCTGTCATTGCCAACAAAGGGTATATAACAAAGTATTGAGATAAACGTTATTGACCAAATACTTATTTTCCACCATAATTTGCAAATAAATTCATAAAAAATCCTACAATGTGATTTTCTGGATTTTTTTCCCTAATTTTGTCTGTCATAGTTGAAGTGTACCTATGATGAAAATGACAGGCCTCTCTCATCTTTTTAAGTGGGAGAACTTGCACAATTGGTGGCTGACTAAATACGTTTTTTTGCCCCACTGTATATTTCACTGGTCACCCCCAAAGCCAATTCCTCCTTTGGCTGCCTTTCCTTCCAGTTCTCTGCTGCCAATGACTGGAACGAACTGCAAAAATCACTGAAGCTGGAGACTTATCTCTCCTCACTAACTTTAAGCACCAGCTGTCAGAGCAGCTCACAGCTCACAACCATCAAGATTAATTGTCAGATTCAACAAAAGATCTCTTTTGTTTCTTGGGATCTAGAACAAGCATCTCTGTTTTGTCCGAGTTTAAAGGTAGAACATTTGCCGCCATCCACTTTCTTATGTCTGAAACACAAGCTTCGAGGGATGGCAATTTTGGGGCTTCACCATGATTCATCAAAATGTACAGGACAAGTCTCTGAATATCCTTAAGTGGCATGAGGTCTGATATGAACAGGCTCAGACAGCAATCAGACTGCTGAACATTTAAACTGGACTGACGATCTGCACTGACTCTCTGCACCTAAGCACACATGCACTCACTCACGCACACAGTTATGCATTCATCTCCACACACACACACACACACACACACACACACACACACACACACACACACACACACACACACACACACACACACACACACACACACACACATTGCCTTCAGACCCCTTGTCTTTTTTCCAGATTTCTTTTAGGTTACAGTGTACTCTAAAATTGATTCAATCGTTTTTTCCCCCTCATCAGAGAATCTTGTTTCTCATGGTCTGAGCGTCTTTAAGTGCCTTTTGGCTAACTCCAAGCGGGCTGTCACGCAGTCGTGGGTGAACAGGGTGTACAGGAGGGGACTAAACATGCACGCCTGAGGGGGCCCTTGTGTTGAGGATCAGCGTGGCGGATGTGTTGTTGCCTACTCTCACCACCTGTGGGCAGCCCGTCAGGAAGTCCAGGATCCAGTTGCAGAGGGCTGTTCAGTCCCAGAGGCCTGAGCTTAGTTATGAGCTTGGAGGGCACTATGGTGTTGAACGCTGAGCTGTTGTCAATGAACAACGTTCTCACATAGGTGTTCCTCTTATCAAGGTGGGCAGCGTGGAGTGCAGTAGAGATTGGGAATCTGATTGGGTGGCATGCGAATCGGAGTGGGTCCAGTATGTCTAGGATGATGGTGTTGATAGGATCAGCCTTTCGAAGCATATCATGGCTACCGATGTGAGTGCTATAGGGCGATACTCAATTAGGCAGGTTACCTTGGCGTTCTTGGGCAAAGGGACTATGGTGATTTGCTTGAAACGTAGGTATTACAGACTGGGTCAGGGAGAGGTTAAAAATGTCAGTGAAGACACTTTTTGGACACGTCCTGGGAATCCGTCTGGCCCTGCGGCCTTGTGAATGTTAACCTGTTAAAAGGTCTTACTCACATCGGCTATGGAGAGCGAGATCACACAGTCGTCCGGAACAGCTGGTGCTCATGCATGGTTCAGTGTTGCTTGCCTCAAATCGAGCATAGAAGCCATTTAGCTCATCTGGTAGGGTTGCGTCACTGGGCAGCACACGGCTGGGTTTCCCTTTGTAATCCGTGATAGTTTGCAAGCCCTGACACATTTGACGAGTGTCAGAATGTAACAAATTTTACTATCTTAGTCCTATATCGACGCTTTGCCTGTTTGATGGTTCGTTGGAGGTCGTAGCAGGATATCTAATGCTTCGATCACACCAACAGCTCCATTGCATTTTGGTAACCCAAAATGACATTAATTTCCAATGAAACGCTGCGTTTGTCTTGCAGCAAACGGCAGTTGCACTGAGTTCGGTGTGTTGCATACGTTGGCTTTATCGAATGCATGCGTAAAACGATATGCGTAGAAGGCTTGACAGAAATGGTAGCAGACGGTGAATGTTGAACTTCTGTTGCATACGTATCCAGATCATGTTGCGTACTATTTTGCGCAATGACGCTGTCGGTGTGTTTGAAGCATTATAAGCGACCGGATTAGTGTTCTCCTTGAAAGCGGCAGCTTTAGCTCAGTGCCGATGTTGCCTGTAATTCATGGATTCTATTTGGAATATGTACATACAGTCACTGTGGGGACGACAACGTCGATGCCCTTATTAATAAAGCCAGTCACTGATGTGGTAAACTCCTCAATGTTATCGGATGAGTCCTGGAACATATTCCAGTCTGTGCTAGCCAAATAGTCCTGTAGCTTAGCGTCCGCTTCAACGGACCGCTGCCGCATTGAGTGCATCACTGGTACTTCCTGTTAGAGTTTTTGCTTGTAAGCAGGATTCAGGAGGATAGAGTTGTAGTCAGATTTGCCAAAGGGAGGGCGAGGGAGAGCCTTGTGTGTGGAGTAAAGGTGATCAGGAGTTTTGTTGCCTCTAGTTCGACAGGTGACATGCTGGTCAAACAGATTTCAGTTTCCCTGCATTAAAATCACCAGCCACGAGAAATGCTGACTTTTGGTGTGCATTTTCTTGTTTGGTTATGGCCTTATACAGCTCGTTGAGTGCGGTCCTAGTGCCAGCATCGGTTTGTGCTGGTAAATAGACAGCTGTGAAAATATAGATAAACTCTCTTGGTAAATAGTGTGGTCTGCAGCTTATCATGAGGTAGTCTAACTCAGGTGAGCAAAAACTTGAGACTTCCTTAACATTTAGACATCTTGCACCAGCTGCTCTTAACAAGGAGACACACCCCTCCGTCTTAATCTTACCCGAGGCTGACGTCCTATCTAGACGATGCATGAAGAAACCCGCGAGCTATACTATATATTGTCCTTGTCACACGGAGTTCATCCAGTCTGTTCTCCAGTGACTGCACATTCGCCAGCAGAACAGAACAATGGCGGTCTATTTGTTCACCAACGTAACCTCGTTAGGAGGCCGCCTCACACACAAAATAGCAGAATTGGTCAGGAGCCTGTAAAACTTCTGCTATCCACTTCAGCGTCATCTTCAGTGTGGGACACGTCACCCTGGTGATCTAACCCTGAAGAGGATGTGACTGTAGGGGCCACAGATGTCTCGGTTAGACCCTCGCAGTGGTTGAGTCAGGGGCGTGTGTTTGGTGTGTGTGTCTGTACCTGTCATAGAGGGATTGAGTAGGGTGAGATTAAGTTGTTTTGGCATGTGAGATGGGCTCGGTGGGGGGCTGTGGGGTGTGTATATTTCCGCCAGAGCCACTCAATCATCTCTTATTCAACCGTCCTTGATACACTTTCACATCCCAGTAGAAACCCTGCTGCTGCATTCAGACAGTCATCTAACACTTCTCCACTCCCCCCCCAGAGTTTATTGACCAGCTCTCTTCTCTTTCTTTCCTCTTCTTATCCTCCCATGCACCTTCTCTCTTTATATCTTGCTCTCTTTCTTTCTAGCTCACTCGCTCTCTCGGTTCCTTCCCCTCTTATTTTCCTCTCTCTCTCACCTTCTCCCTCCTCCATCTCTCTCTCTCCCTCCTGTCTCTCTCTACATCTCTCCTGTATAACCTAGATTTGAAACTTTCCTGAAAATGCAGCCTTTGAGGGAGTGTTGTTAAGGATTCTCTTTTTCTCTTTTTGGGAGAGAGATGAGGGAGAGAGATGAGGGAGAGAGATGAGATGAGGGGGAGAGATGAGGGAGTGGGAGAGATAGCAAGTGAGGGAGTCAGAGAGCGAGCAAGAAAAAGAGAGTGAGAGAGAGACCGCAGGGTAGAAGGGGGATCCCCGTTGACTTGCCCTCTCCGTTTCATTGTCTGTCTTTGAGTCAGTGCTGTTGAGGGTTGCAAAATTCCAGTAACTTTCCCAGGTTTTCCAGAAATCCTGGCCTGAAGACATTGGATTTCCTGCTTATTCCCCTCTAATTTCAGGATTCTTCCAAGCGTGATTTCTGGAAAACCTGGGGAATTTTGGAAAATTACTGTCATTTTTCAATCCTAGAGCTGTTAGTGTTTTTCTCTGCTCCTGGTGTCTTGACCATAGTTTATACACTTTATTGTTTTAATCAGTACACCTCTGGTTTGAATACATCATCCTGAAGAAGGCACAGTGATGCCGAAACATTGCTGTTTTACCCAATAAATTACTGTGAGTTTATATATAGAGTGTGTAACTCTTTATTTTTTATAGCTTACAGTTTATTTGCTGTTAGTCAGCACCTCAACACTAAATCATTTTCTCTGGGTCTTCTCTTTTCTCTGCTCCAGGTCATGCTTTTTAATGGAATACATTTAACCAACATATTTTAGGGTGTCTTCGGCAGCAGGTAGCCTAGCGGTTAGAGGGGCAAGCCAACAGCAGGATGGTTGCCAGTTCGAATCCCTGGTCTAACCGGAAAAATTGTGCGGGAAGTGATTTGGCAGCTGAAGGGTTGCTGGTATCAAATTCTAGATGCCATTGCCTGTCGTTGTGCCCTTGATCAAGGCACTTAAACCCACAACAGCTGGTCAACAGGTTCCGTAGTTTGGCTGCCCCCCTCTCCAACCTGTGTGTGAGTCTTTTAGAGAGGTTGGGGTAAAGCGGAAGTCAAATTTTCATTGGACCTTGTCTACAAATGGACGAATAAAGTGATCTTAGTCTTGGTGCCTAGGACAGGGTCTTACTATCTAACATGACATCTCTACATCTTAACCAGTACACCTCTGGTTGATCCTTTCCAAATGCTGTGTTAAGACCCACTGATGGGTTATGGGTAATAGGATTTGGATCTGGATCTGGGAGCGACTCGGGATGGGACTGGATCCTAGTATCTAACATCTGTCTTGTGTACTTAGACGGGTCACATGGACAACTAGCAGCTCTAGGTGGGTCAGTTAAATGGGAGGGAACCACTGGCCTAGATAGCTGCTAGATACCTGGAGGATGAGCTGTTGTCATCTTAGCTACTAAGACAGGTCAGTGGTGTTTGTGTGTGTGTGTGCTTGCACGTGTCCTTGTGATCTATTGTCTTTTGTGTCAAGTGCTCAAGCTAGAAGTTGCCCTTAGCCACAGATCTAAGCTCAGCTTACCATCCCTCACAGCCTACCTTAGCCATTAGGTGGTGGAGTACACACTGACTTCAGATCAGTGTGCAAGTCAAGGGTCATTGTACTCTATATCCCTTCAGCTGTCTCTGCATGTTGCGTCAGCAGGCCAGTAGATAGTGTTGGAGCTGGGCTGGAACAAAGCCTGTACGTTATTGTATGCCCTATTGTGAGCTACAAAGTGCACTAGGCTGCTCCCTCTTTCAATGTCTTTAACTGCATCCCAAATTGCACCCTGTTCCCTATATAGTGCACTAGTTTCGACCAGAGCCCTGTGGACCCTTAGTCAAAAGTAGTCTACTAAAGATGGAAGGGTGCCATATCAAACGAAGCCTGTGTCTTTGTCTCAGATGGCCTTGTACCGTAAGTGGCGTTTGCCGGCCAGTAGATGGAACCAGAGAGGTGGCTAAAGCCATGCCTCGCCACGTGGTTGTCTGGCTCTCCCTTTGACATGTTCTGTCAGACAGAGAGAGGACAAAGCACTGAGAAAGACAGACTGTTTAGCAGTTGCAGACATAGATACAGTATCGGCTTCAAAGGTTTCCGTAGGCCCAGGTAGATAAAGATAGTTATATACAGTACCAGTCAAAAGTTTGGACACACCTACTCATTCAAGGGTTTTTCTTTATTTTTACTATTCTCTACATTGTAGAATAATAGTGAAGACATCAACACTATGAATTAACACATGGAATCATGTAGTAACCAGAAAAGTGTTAAACAAATCAAAATATGATTTATATTTGATTTTCTTCAAAGTAGCAACCCTTTGCCTTGATGACAGCTTTAATCAAAGTGTATTTGTCATTTTGCCGAATACAACAGGTGTAGGTAGACCTTACCGTGAAATGCTTACTTACAGGCCCTAACCAACAGTGCAATTTTTAAGTAAAAAATAGGTATTAGGTGAACAATAGATAAGTAAAGAAATAAAAAACAACAGTAAAAATAGAGTGAAAAATAACAGTAGCGAGGCTATATCCAGTAAAGAGGTTATATACAGGCACCGGTTAGTCGGGCTAATTGAGGTAGTATGTACATGCATGTACAGTTAAAGTGACGATGCATATATGATAAACAGAGAGTAGAAGCAGTGTAAAAGAAGGATAGGGGGGTGGGACAATGCAAATAGTCCAGGTAGCCATTTGATTACCTGTTTAGGAGTCGTATGGCTTTGCACACTCTTGGCATTCTCTCAACCAGCTTCATGGGTTAGTCACCTGGAATGCATTTAAATTAACAGGTGTGCCTTGTTAAAAGTTAATTTGTGGAACTTCTTTCCTTCACCTCTCTGGGACATGTGGGACGCTAGAGCCCCACCTGGCCAAAAGCCAGGGAAAATGCAGAGCGCAAATTCAAATAAATGACTATAAAAATCAAACTTTCATTAAATCACACATGCAAGATAGCAAATTAAAACTACACTTGTTGTGAATCCAGCCAACATGTCAGATTTCAAAAAGGCTTTTTGGCAAATTGCTGCAAAGAAACCATTACTTAAGGACACCAATAATAAGAAGGGACTTGCTTGGGCCAAGACACACGAGCAATGGACATTAGACTGATGGAAATCTGTCCTTTTGGTCTGATGAGTCCAAATTTTGTTTCCAACTGCTATGTCTTTATGAGACGCAGAGTGGGTGAACAGATTATCTCTGCATCTGTGGTTCCCACCGTGAAGCATGGAGGTGGAGGTGTGGTGGTGTGGGGGTGCTTTGCTGGTGGCACTATCAGTCATTTATTTAGAATTCAAGGGACACTTAGACAGCATGGCTACCACAGCATTCTGTAGCGATATCCCATCTAGTTTGTGCTTAGTGGGGCTATTTTTCAATAGGACAATTACCCAACAAACCTCCAGGCTGTGTAAGGGCTATTTGACCAAGGAGAGTGATGGAGTGCTGCATCAGATGACCTGGCCTCCACAATCACCCGACCTCATCCCAATTGGGATGAGTTGGACCACAGAGTGAAGGAAAAGCAGCCAAGAAGTGCTGCTTTCAAGACTGTTCAAGACTGTTGGAAAAGCATTCCAGGTGAAGCTGGTTGAGAGAATGCCAAGAGTGTGCAAAGCTGTCATCAAGGCAAAAGGTAGCGATTTTGAAGAATCTAAAATATATTTTGGTTACTACATGATTCCATATGCATTCTTTCAGAGTTTTGATGTCTTCACTATTATTCTACAATGTAGAAAATAGTAAAAATACGCTTGAATGAGTAGGTGTCCAAACTTTTGACTGGTACTACAAACATACATACATACATACATACATACATACATACATACATACATACATACATACATACATACATACATACATACATACATACATGAAATGTCAGAATAATAGTAGACAGAATTATTTATTTCAGCTTTTATTTCTTTCATCACATTCAGAAGATTAGATACACTCAATTGGTATTTGGTAGCATTGCCTTTAAATTGTTTAACTTGAGTCAAACGTTTAGGGTAGTCTTCCACAAACTTTCCACAGAGCTGGTGTAACTGAGTCAGGTTTGTAGGCCTCGTAGCTCGCTTTTTCAGTTCTGCCCACATATTTTCTATAGGATTGAGGGCATGGCTTTGTGATGGCCACTCCAATACCTTGACTTTGTTGTCCTTAAGCCATTTTGCTACAACTTTGGAAGTATGCTTGGGGTCATTGTCCATTTGGAAGACCCATTTGCGACCAAGCTTTAACTTCCTGACTGATGTCTTAATATATGCAATTTAGCAGACGCTTTTATCCAAAGCGACTTACAGTCATGTGTGCATACATTCTACGTATGGGTGGTCCCGGGAATCGAACCCACTACCCTGGCGTTACAAGCGCCATGCTCTACCAACTGAGCTAAGCAGACCACCCACCGTCTTGAGATGTTGCTTCAATATATCCACATAATTTCCCTTTCTCGTGATGCCATCTATTTTGTGAAGTGCACCAGTCCCTCCTGCAGCAAAGCACCCCCACAACATGATGCTGCCACCTCCACAACATGATGCTGCCACTTCCTTGCTTCACGGTTGGGATGGTGTTCTTTGGCTTGCAAGCCTCCCCCTTTTTCCTCTAAACATAACAATGGTCATTATGGCCAAACAGACCAGAGGACATTTCTCCAAAAAGTACGATCTTTGTCCCCATGTGCAGTTGCAAACCGTAGTCTGGCTTTTTTTATTGCGGTTTTGGAGCAGTGGCTTCTTCCTTGCTGAGCGGCCTTTCAGGGTTATGTTGATATAGGACTCGTTTTACTGTGGATATAGATACTTTTGTACCTGTTTCCTTCAGCATCTTCACAAGGTCCTTTGCTGTTGTTCTGGGATTGATTTGCACTTTTCGCACCAAAGTACGTTCATCTCTAGGAGACGCGTCTCTTTCCTGAGCGGTATGACTGCTGCATTCCTATGGTGTTCATACTTGCGCATTATTGTTTGTACAGATGAACGTGGTACCTTCAGGCGTTTGAAAATTGCTCCCAAGGATGAACCAGACTTGTGGAGGTCAACAATTTATTTTCTGATGTCTTGACTGATTTCTTTTGAATTTCCTATGATGTCAAGCAAAGAGGCACTGAGTTTGAAGGTAGGCCTTGAAATACATCCACAGGTATGCCTCCAATTGACTGAAATGATGTCAATGAGTTTAAATGACACGATCCTAAGTGTATGTACATGTCTGACTTCAACTGTACATACATTTGGTTATTATTTTTTGTAGGTATTTTCTGACTTTGTTGAACCGATAGATAGAGAGAGAGGGTGACAGTGGGGAAAGATATAGGTTGTGTCAAATGGCAGTATATCACATTGGAACCCATGTTGACACTGTAGACGTGCTGGACGCTGTGGCATTTCCGCTAGACCAGCCAGGCCACCCAGGCTAATGTCCTTGTCCCATTCTGTACTGCATGTGCTGTAGCCAACTCTGTCATTAATTGTCATGATACATGACAAGTTGGCTTCAGCCCAGTGAAGGATGAGGCTACCTGACTACTATTTACCAGGGAAAAGGGTCCCAGACCTTCAACGAGAGTCGCACTCCAAAAACAGAGATTTAGATTTAGGGTGAAAGATGTTCTATTCATTGCTGATGGACCTCATCTAGGAGAATTCAATGCCTGGTTATTCTTGAGCAGGGTGAGAACTTCAGTGAGTCATGGTTTGCTATTTTGAGAACATCGGGGACCTGCGTTGACTCCCACACAACATGTGGCCTTGCTTCTGTGTCTGCTCGTTCTGTTCTGTTCATTAGTATGTGATAAAGGTATTTAACATTTGAACATCGTAATGAAACAAAGACCTACCAGAGTTGCTTGTCTCTGCAAACAAAAGAAGTGGCTGTACAAGACACCTGTTTGTAATCTACAGCAAAATGACAAAGACAGACGCCACATTACCGTCGGTGATCGTTCAATGTGGCGTCCCTGCTGACTCAGTATGGTCTAAGGGAGGGTTCTCACCTGATGGCCTGTATCCGCACCGTAATCTCTTCTCTCTGAGGAGGGAGGAGGAGAAACAAACAGAGAGAGGAGGAGAGGAAGGGAGAGACACGGAAAGAGGAGAACCCAGAATGAGGGAGGGAGGGAGGGAGGGAGAGCGAAACGGACAAAGAGAAAAACCGAGAAAGAGAGGGAAAGGGTTAAACGGAGAGAGCAAAGGAGAGAGAGAGAGGGGGAATGTGATCTAATGATGTGGTGGCAGGAGGCAGCAGTGTGAGAATGCTTGGCTGGGGAGCACATGCTGGACAGATGCTGATGCCATTAGGGCAACATCCCAAATGGAATGCTATTCTATATATAGTGCACTACTTTTGACCAGGACCTATTCGACTCTGGTCAAAAGTAGTGCACTATGTAGAGAATAAGGTGCCATTTGGGACGAAGCCAACAAGTAGCAGAGTGCTGAGCACAGCGGTTCATCTCTCTCTCTCCACATTACTTCTCCACATGGCTGTTCTGTTCACCAACCCTGTTCTTCCTTTAACTCAAAACAAACCCGCTACTCCAGGGCTCCGTACACACACATGTACGCAGAGACACACTCGTACAAAAACATGCAAACACACACACAGGCACGAACACACACACACTTGCATGAATTTACACACACACACTCTGCCTCCTGTCTAGGAACATGTTTTCTGAATCATGTGTCCTGGTTTCCAAGGCTCAAGAAATATATGCTGGAGCTGTTATAGAAATCAGAGGAAAAAACATCCAGACGTCTTAACTTATACAAGGTGTGTGTTCGTGCCTGTGTGTGTGCTTGCTTGCTTTTGTGTGTGTGTGTGTGCTGGTTTTCGGGTCTTAGTAGTCCTAAAATAACCCTGGCTGAGGGAGAGCTCCAGTATTCCCTAGGTGGAGAAATAAATGTGGCTCTGATGTTTCTGCCTGAGTGGAAAATACAGCAGGGCACTTAATGTCTGGAGACTTGACTCCAACCCACCGACCGACCTGTCTGTCAATCTATCTACAGTGCTACGTAACAGCCTTATTCTAGAATTGATGAAAAAATATATAAAAATCCCTCATCAATCTACACACAATACCCCAAAAATAAGTTTGAAGAAATGTTTGCAAATGTATTAAAAATACAAATCTGATATCACATTTACATACACTACCGTTCAAAAGTTTGGGGTCACTTAGAAATGTCCTTGTTTTTGAAATAAAAGCACTTTTTTTATGTCCATTAAAATAACATACAATTAATCAGAAATACAGTGTAGACATTGTTAATTTTGTAAGTGACTATTGTAGCTGTAAACTGTCTTTTTTTTAAATGGAATATCTACATAGGCATACAGAGGCCCATTTTCAATGGCACGTTGTGTTAGCCAATCTAAGTTTATCATTTTAAAAGGCTCATTTATCATTAGAAAACCTTTTACAATTGTTAGCCCAGCTGAAAACTGTTGTGCTGATTAAAGAAACAATAAAACGGGCCTTTAGACTAGTTGAGTATCTGGAGCATCAGCATTTGTGAAGGCCAGCATCCCGGAGTCGCCTCCTAACTGTTGATGTTGAGACTGGTGTTTTGTGGGAACTATTTAATGAAGCTGCCAGTTGAGGACTTGTGAGGCATCTGTTTCTCAAACTAGACACTCTAATGTAACCTTTGCCCCAGTCTGAGAACCTTCTCCAGAGACCTCAGGACTTCATCAAGGATCTCTCTGTACTTTGCTCTGTTCATCTTTCCCTGACTAGTCTCTCAGTCCCTGCCGCTGAAAAACATCCCCACACCATGATGCTGCCACCACCATGCTTCACTGTAGAGATGGTGCCATGTTTCCTCCAGACGTGACACTTGGTATTCAGGCCAAATAATTCAATCTTGGTTTCATCAGACCAGGGAATCTTGTTTCTTGTGGTCTGAGTCCTTTTTAGGTGCCTTTTGGTCAAATCCAAGCGGGCTGTCATGTGCCTTTTACTGAGGAGTGACATCCGTCTGGCCACTCTACCATATAGGCCTGATTGATGGAGTGCTGCAGAGATGGTTGTGCTTCTGGAAGGTCCTCCCATCTCCACAGAGGAACTCTGGAGCTCTGTCAGAGTGACCATCGTGTTCTTGGTCTCCTCCCTGACCAAGGCCCTTCTCCCCCAATTGCTCAGTTTGGCCGTGCGGCCAGCTCTAGGAAGAGTCTTAGTGCTTCTAAACTTCCAATTAAGAATGATGGAGGCCACTGTATTCTTTGAGACCTTCAATGCTGCAGACATTTTTGGTACCCTTCCCCAGATCTGTGCCTCGACACAATCCTGTCTCGGAGCTCTCTGACAATTTCTTCAACCTCATGGCTTGGTTTTTGCTCTGAAAGGCATCGTCAACCTTGGGACCTTGTATAGACAATATGTGCCTTTCCAAATCATGTCCAATCAATTGGATTTACAACAGGTGGACTCCAAGTTGAAGAAACATCTCAAGGATGATCAATGGAAACAGGATGCACCTGAGCTCAATTTCGAGTCTCTTAGCAAAGAGTCTGAACACTTATGTAAATAAGGTATTTCTGCAAAAATGTCTAAACCTGTTTTCAATTTGTCATTATGGGGTATTGTGTGTTGATTGAGGTAAAAACAATAATGAATCCATTTTTAGGATAAGTCACTATGTCACGATCGTCGTAAGAGGCGGACCAAAATGTAGCGTGGTACGTGTTCTTGATGATATTTTAATTAAAGAAAAGCACTGAACACTGAATACAAAACAATAAACGAAAAAACGACCGTGAAGCTATATACCAAAATGTGCTGACACAAGCAACTAACATAGACATAGACAATCACCCACAACCCACAATGACAAAACAGGCTACCTAAATATGGTTCCCAATCAGAGACAATGACTAACACCTGCCTCTGATTGAGAACCATATCAGGCCAAACACAGAAACAGACAAACTAGACATCCAACATAGAATGCCCACTCAGATCACACCCTGACCAAACAAAACATAGAACATACAAAGCAAACTATGGTCAGGATGTGACACTGTAACGTAACAGAATGGACTGAATACTTTCCCGAATGCACTGTATCTATCTGTCTGTCTCTGATCTATCGCTCATGCATTAAAACAGGAAATGGAGCCGCCAGGTCTCAGATATTCTAGGGTCGAGAATGTATTCATTGAAGGAAAACCAAAAGAAAGAAGAAGAACAACAGGTTGTTGTCGTAGTTGTTGGCTCACTGGTGGTGGAACCCAGCTAATAGATGATAACCATGGTGCATGTGTTTTCACACAGTTAACAATGAACTGTTGTCTGTGTACTGGAACTCTACAGAAGATGAAGAGCCATGAGCACACACACACATAATGTCGGGCTCATAAACCTTGCCTGTCACTACTCTGCTGTACGAGGGATCAAACATCCTCCTGCACTCATTGTTCACAAATCATCCCCAGTGTAATCTACTAGTGTTATTTCAGACCTAAGACCCCGCTGTGCACACACACACACACAAACGATGATCCAGCCCCCAACCCTTCCTATAGCTCATATATATGTCCCCAGCCAGCCCACTCACACAGTGTTGTATGTAAAAGGATCCAGGGTAGGATTAATATATGAAGTGATTTTATGGTGGTGTTTGATTTAATGGTTAAAACCTCCTGCTTGTTATATCCTGTTTCCCCCTGATCTGGTCATGTCCTATACAGACAGAGATCCTGTAATGACTTGACATTGTGTGCAGCCAGGGTTGTGTGCATGGGGTCTTGTAGTCTGTGTGTGTAGACTGTTGCTCCAGCCCAGCTGGAAGGCCAGTATTGCATACCTTCAGGACTGGAGTTGCCCAGTGCTCTCCTGTTGTAAGCCGTTGTTCGTTAAGAGATAAGGTTGCCTCATGCCCCTCTCGTTCCCCCTTTATGCCAGGAAGATGATGTTTGCATCCCAAATTATACACTAGTGCTTAGAGCGTTGGACCAGGAACTGAAAGGTTGCTGGTTCAAATCTCCAAGCTGACAAGAATCTGCCGATGTGCCCTTGAGCAAGGCACTTAACACTAATAGGTCTGTAAATCACTCTGGATAAGAGCATCTGCTAAATGACTGAAATGGAAATGAAAATAGTGCGCTGCTTTTGACCAGTGCCAACAAAATTGGAAGATCCCAAATGGCACCCTGAATCCTCATAGTGAACTACTTTAGATCAGAACACAGACACACATACAGACACACTGCATTTGAGATATGCCCATTGACCCTAAACAAACAAGATGTGCCTGGAGTTTCTGCTGAAAGTGAGGGAGTTTTCCTGAACTGCCAAATGGCACCCTATTCCCTCTATAGCACACTGCTTAGTGTGTTTAGTGTGGAATATGATGGCACCCTGTTCAGTGTAATTTAGTGTGGAATGTAATGGCACCCTATTCAGTGTTTTAGTGTGGAATGTAATGGTAGCCGTTTTCTAAAGTGCACATTAAATGAGTCATAAGGATTGGAGTGGGCTGGTCCCCGCTATTAGTTAGAGCCAACACCTGGAGATGTTCACAGAGAGTGTGTGTGTGTACGATTGCAGTGCACAACAGTGTGTGTGTGTGTGTGTGTGTGTGTGTGTGTGTGTGTGTGTGTGTGTGTGTGTGTGTGTGTGTGTGTGAAGACAGTGGGGGAATGACTCAAGTGAGCAGAAAGGTGTCCTGGCAGTCCTTGCCTCATAGGATGCCTGTTGGAGCAGTGATATCACAATGGTTAGGGAGGGAGGGAGATGTGGGCAGTGACACGGCTTTAGGATCCAAAAGGATCCCGTTCTTCTTGTCTCTTAATACATTTTAACCTAAACTCAACCAGCTATGGTCATGAAGACCATAGTTGTCATGAAGACCATAGTTGTCATGAAGAACATAGTGGTCATGAAGACCATAGTGGTCATGAAGAACATAGTTGTCATGAAGAACATAGTTGTCATGAAGAACATAGTTGTCATGAAGAACATAGTTGTCATGAAGAACATAGTTGTCATGAAGAACATAGTTGTCATGAAGAACATAGTTGTCATGAAGAACATAGTTGTCATGAAGAACATAGTTGTCATGAAGAACATAGTTGTTTTGAAGACCATAGTTGTCATGAAGACCATAGTTGTTATGAAGACCATAGTTGTTATGAAGACCATAGTTGTCATGAAGACCATAGTTGTCATGAAGAACATAGTTGTCATGAAGACCATAGTTGTCATGAAGAACATAGTTGTCATGAAGAACATAGTTGTCATGAAGAACATAGTTGTCATGAAGAACATAGTTGTCATGAAGACCATAGTTGTCATGAAGAACATAGTTGTCATGAAGAACATAGTTGTCATGAAGACCATAGTTGTCATGAAGAACATAGTTGTCATGAAGACCATAGTTGTCATGAAGAACATAGTTGTCATGAAGACCATAGTTGTCATGAAGAACATAGTTGTCATGAAGAACATAGTTGTCATGAAGAACATAGTTGTCATGAAGACCATAGTTGTCATGAAGACCATAGTTGTCATGAAGAACATAGTTGTCATGAAGAACATAGTTGTCATGAAGAACATAGTTGTCATGAAGAACATAGTTGTCATGAAGAACATAGTTGTCATGAAGAACATAGTTGTCATGAAGAACATAGTTGTCATGAAGAACATAGTTGTCATGAAGAACATAGTTGTCATGAAGAATAGTTGTCATAGTTAGTTGTCATGAAGAACATTGTCATGAAGAACATAGTTGTCATGAAGAACATAGTTGTCATGAAGAACATAGTTGTCATGAAGAACATAGTTGTTATGAAGAACATAGTTGTCATGAAGAACATAGTTGTCATGAAGACCATAGTTGTCATGAAGACCATAGTTGTCATGAAGAACATAGTTGTCATGAAGAACATAGTTGTCATGAAGAACATAGTTGTCATGAAGAACATAGTTGTTATGAAGAACATAGTTGTCATGAAGAACATAGTTGTCATGAAGAACATAGTTGTCATGAAGAACATAGTTGTCATGAAGAACATAGTTGTCATGAAGAACATAGTTGTTATGAAGAACATAGTTGTCATGAAGAACATAGTTGTTATGAAGAACATAGTTGTCATGAAGAACATAGTTGTCATGAAGAACATAGTTGTCATGAAGAACATAGTTGTCATGAAGAACATAGTTGTCATGAAGAACATAGTTGTCATGAAGAACATAGTTGTTATGAAGAACATAGTTGTCATGAAGAACATAGTTGTCATGAAGAACATAGTTGTCATGAAGAACATAGTTGTCATGAAGAACATAGTTGTTATGAAGAACATAGTTGTCATGAAGAACATAGTTGTCATGAAGAACATAGTTGTCATGAAGAACATAGTTGTCATGAAGACCATAGTTGTCATGAAGAACATAGTTGTCATGAAGACCATAGTTGTCATGAAGACCATAGTTGTCATGAAGAACATAGTTGTCATGAAGAACATAGTTGTCATGAAGAACATAGTTGTCATGAAGAACATAGTTGTCATGAAGAACATAGTTGTCATGAAGACCATAGTTGTCATGAAGAACATAGTTGTCATGAAGACCATAGTTGGTTGAGTATTAACATTAACCCTCGTAGCCTACAGGCAAAGAACAGTGATGGTTCATTTGTGGGTAATCAATCACTCAATTTTATTTTCCTTTGTTCTTGTAGATTTTTTGCAAAGATAATTCCTATTTGATTGAGAATGGAATGTTGTCCCTGTCTCATAGCGTCCAAAAATCTGTCTGTCCATTTGAAAGTATATATTAAAGAGGTCTTTGTCAGTTCACCCCCAACTACTCTCTCTAGCCAGAGGACAGAAGCTTTAATGTAATAATCAGTGTATTAGTTGGCTAGAGGTACATCCCCTCCTCTCCTGCCAATGCATATACACACACACACACACACACACACACACACACACACACACACACACACACACACACACACACACACACACACACACACACACACACACACACACACACACACACACACACACACACACACACACACACACACACACACACACACACACACACACACACACACACACACACACACACTGCAGAGTCAACTAGGGACTTTCCAGTGAAGGGAGATTCCATAGGATGTAAGAAGGAGCAGATTTCCAAGGCTCTGTCTGGCCTTGTACTTAATAAAACCGAATATACACACACACACATTTTAGCTATCTCCAGCCGCACATCCAGTATAATATTCAGTGTTTTCCAGTCTGGCTTCTCTCTCCTCTTCAAATAAGACCCATTTCCTTCGTAGAGTGACTGGTACATTCTGCCCTATTATTGGCTTTGAAGTCCCATTTTAACTTGGTAAAGGAATCCAATGTAGTCCAAAAGTATTTTTATTTTTTGAGCCTCAGTGGAGCCTGGTAGAGTTCAGACAGGACTGTTCTACTCATGGGTTCACTAGAGCCTGGTTGAGTTCAGACAGGACTGTTCTAATCATGGGTTCACTAGAGCCTGGTTGAGTTCAGACTGGACTGTTCTAATCATGGGTTCACTAGAGCCTGGTAGAGTTCAGACTGGACTGTTGTACTCATTGGTTCAGTTCAGTAAATCTGCATTGTCCCAGGAGGGCAGTTTGTGTGCAGCTTTAAAAAAAAGTAAAAAACCTACTTAATATAGAACAATGTGTTGAACCACTTACAAAACATACACAATGTAATTATGTGTAATTATGTTGCTATGAATCAGTTTGTCTTGTAATAATCAATCTGTGTCTGAATAAAACTACAGCCAACCAACTATCAATGTTTTTTGGGGTAAGGTTTTCCCTAACTGTCCATGGCAGATTGTACATGTTGAATCGGAACCAACTACAAGCAACTAGGTCCAGAAAAATAGCAACTGAAACTAGGTCCAGAAAAATACCAACTGAAACTAGGTCCAGAAAAATACCAACTGAAACTAGGTCCAGCAAATACCAACTGAAACTAGGTCCAGCAAATACCAACTGAAATTAGGTCCAGCAACGGCCAACTGAAACTAGGTCCAACAACGGCCAACTGAAACTAGGTCCAGCAACGACCAACTGAAACTAGGTCCAACAACGGCCAACTGAAACTAGGTCCAGCAAATACCAACTGAAACTAGGTCCAACAACGGCCAACTGAAACTAGGTCCAGCAAATACCAACTGAAACTAGGTCCAGCAAATACCAACTGAAACTAGGTCCAGCAACGGCCAACTGAAACTAGGTCCAACAACGGCCAACTGAAACTAGGTCCAACAACGGCCAACTGAAACTAGGTCCAGCAAATACCAACTGAAACTAGGTCCAGCAAATACCAACTGAAACTAGGTCCAGCAACGACCAACTGAAACTAGGTCCAGCAAATACCAACTGAAACTAGGTCCAGCAAATACCAACTGAAACTAGGTCCAGCAACGACCAACTGAAACTAGGTCCAGCAACGACCAACTGAAACTAGGTCCAGCAACGACCAACTGAAACTAGGTCCAGCAAATACCAACTGAAACTAGGTCCAGCAACAGCTAATTGAAACTAGGTCCAACAACGGCCAACTGAAACTAGGTCCAGCAACGACCAACTGAAACTAGGTCCAGCAAATACCAACTGAAACTAGGTCCAGCAACGACCAACTGAAACTAGGTCCAGCAACGACCAACTGAAACTAGGTCCAGCAACGACCAACTGAAACTAGGTCCAGCAACGGCCAACTGAAACTAGGTCCAACAACGGCCAACTGAAACTAGGTCCAGCAACGACCAACTGAAACTAGGTCCAGCAACGACCAACTGAAACTAGGTCCAGCAAATACCAACTGAAACTAGGTCCAGCAAATACCAACTGAAACTAGGTCCAGCAACGACCAACTGAAACTAGGTCCAGCAACGACCAACTGAAACTAGGTCCAGCAACGACCAACTGAAACTAGGTCCAGCAAATACCAACTGAAACTAGGTCCAGCAACAGCTAATTGAAACTAGGTCCAACAACGGCCAACTGAAACTAGGTCCAGCAACGACCAACTGAAACTAGGTCCAGCAAATACCAACTGAAACTAGGTCCAGCAACGACCAACTGAAACTAGGTCCAGCAACGACCAACTGAAACTAGGTCCAGCAACGACCAACTGAAACTAGGTCCAGCAAATACCAACTGAAACTAGGTCCAGCAACGGCTAATTGAAACTAGGTCCAGCAACGGCCAACTGAAACTATGTCCAGCAACGGCTAATTGAAACTAGGTCCAGCAGCGGCCAACTGAAACTAGGTCCAGCAACGACCAACTGAAACTAGGTCCAGCAAATACCAACTGAAACTAGGTCCAGCAACGACCAACTGAAACTAGGTCCAGCAACGACCAACTGAAACTAGGTCCAGCAAATACCAACTGAAACTAGGTCCAGCAACGACCAACTGAAACTAGGTCCAGCAACGACCAACTGAAACTAGGTCCAGCAACGACCAACTGAAACTAGGTCCAGCAAATACCAACTGAAACTAGGTCCAGCAACGGCTAATTGAAACTAGGTCCAGCAACGGCCAACTGAAACTAGGTCCAGCAACGATCAAATCAAATGTTATTTGTCACATACACATGGTTAGCAGATGTTAATGCGAGTGTAGCGAAATGCTTGTGCTTCTAGTTCTGACAATGCAGTGATAACCAACAAGTAATCTAACTAACAATTCCAAAACTACTGTCTTATACACAGTGTAAGGGGATAAAGAATATGTACATAAGGATATATGAATGAGTGATGGTACAGAGCAGCATACAGTAGATGGTATCGAGTACAGTATATACATATGAGATGAGTATGTAAACAAAGTGGCATAGTTAAAATGGCTGGTGATACATGTATTACATAAGGATGCAGTCGATGATATAGAGTACAGTATATACGTATGCATATGAGATGAATAATGTAGGGTAAGTAACATTATATAAGGTAGCATTGTTTAAAGTAGCTAGTGATATATTTACATAATTTCCCATCAATTCCCATTATTAAAGTGGCTGGAGTTGAGTCAGTGTGTTGGCAGCAGCCACTCAATGTTAGTGGTGGCTGTTTAACAGTCTGATGGCCTTGAGATAGAAGCTGTTTTTCAGTCTCTCGGTCCCAGCTTTGATGCACCTGTACTGACCTCGCCTTCTGAATGATAGCGGGGTGAACAGGCAGTGGCTCGGGTGGTTGTTGTCCTTGATGATCTTTATGGCCTTCCTGTAACATCGGGTGGTGTAGGTGTCCTGGAGGGCAGGTCGTTTGCCCCCGGTGATGCGTTTTGCAGACCTCACTACCCTCTGGAGAGCCTTACGGTTGAGGGCGGAGCAGTTGCCGTACCAGGCGGTGATACAACCCGCCAGGATGCTCTCGATTGTGCATCTGTAGAAGTTTGTGAGTGCTTTTGGTGACAAGCCGAATTTCTTCAGCCTCCTGAGGTTGAAGAAGCGCTGCTGCGCCTTCTTCAAGATGCTGTCTGTGTGAGTGGACCAATTCAGTTTGTCTGTGATGTGTATGCCGAGGAACTTAAAACTTGCTACCCTCTCCACTACTGTTCCATCGATGTGGATAGGGGGGTGTTCCCTCTGCTGTTTCCTGAAGTCCACAATCATCTCCTTAGTTTTGTTGACGTTGAGTGTGAGGTTATTTTCCTGACACCACACTCCGAGGGCCCTCACCTCCTCCCTGTAGGCCGTCTCGTCGTTGTTGGTAATCAAGCCTACCACTGTTGTGTCGTCCGCAAACTTGATGATTGAGTTGGAGGCGTGCGTGGCCACGCAGTCATGGGTGAACAGGGAGTACAGGAGAGGGCTCAGAACGCACCCTTGTGGGGCCCCGGTGTTGAGGATCAGCGGGGAGGAGATGTTGTTGCCTACCCTCACCACCTGGGGGCGGCCCGTCAGGAAGTCCAATACCCAGTTGCACAGGGCGGGGTCCTGTGCAACTGAAACTAGGTCCGCAACGAACAACTGAAACTAGGTCCAGCAACGGCCAACTGAAACTAACTTACACACCTGGCCAATTAGTTCAACAACCGTCTGGAGACTGTGTGATTGGCTCTAGTTGGATAGATTTCTCTCTCTCTCACACACACGCACACACACACACACACACACACACACACACACACACACACACACACACACACACACACACACACACACACACACACACACACACACACACACACACACACACAGCATCTCAAATCATTTAGGCTAGATCAGGTTCCTGTGCCCTCCACGCATGTTAGTCAGTTAAGTTCTTTAGCCAAGGACGGCTTTTGTTCCTTAGTTGTATTGTTCCTTGTGTGACTGAGTGGGCTGTGGGTTGGATCACAGGGAGTCAGCTCAACTTCTGAGTCATCAGCTTCTCTGGCTACAAACACACATCACACACCAGACCCCAGTTAGATGTCTAGCATCTGTTCCGCTTGAACGTGTGTGTGTGTGTGTGTGTGTGTGTGTGTGTGTGTGTGTGTGTGTGTGTGTGTGTGTGTGTGTGTGTGTGTGTGTGTGTGTGTGTGTGTGTTGTGTGTGTGTGTGCTCGATCAACTTCTTATAATGGTGTGCATATATCCAGTTGTAAGTCAGTTTCTAGGTAGAAATAAGACCAAGTTAATGCAGACAGTATTCCATTTTTTTGTTCAATGTATTTTTTTAAACTTTAGTTTTTTACCTTTTATTTTTATATATATTTTAATCATTGTTATAGTTATTTTTCCCCCCAATTTGCAAGTTAGTCTTGTCTCATCATTGCAACTCCCATACGGACACGGGAGAGGCGAAGGTCAAGATTCATGCGTCCTCTGAAACACGACCCTGCCAAGCCGCACTGCTTCGAGAGAGAATTTGAGTTAATACCACTCCGACAATTTCTGTTGGTAACAGATACCTTTAAAAGGATCTCGTCTTGGTATTTCTGTCCATTCAAATTGACATCGATAAAATGCAATTGTGTTCATTGTCTGTAGTAAATGCCTGCCCACACCATAACCCCACCACCATCATGGGACACTCTGTTCACAACGTTGACATCAACAAACTGCTCGCCCACACTAGGCATGTTTTGAGGCCTGGTTGGACGTAAATGCCAAATTCTCTAAAATGAACATTATGGCGGCTTATGGTAGAGAAATGAACATTCAACTCTCTGGCAACAGCTCTGGTGAACATTCCTGCAGTCAGCATGCCAATTGCAGGTGGATGGATTATCTTGGTAAAGAAGAAATGCTCACTAACTAATGTGTGCACAACATTTTAAACATTTCTGGGTTATTTTATTTATACTCATGAAACATGTGACCAACACTTTACATGTTGCGTTTTATATTTTTGTTCCGTGTAGAAGACATGTGTGACTGAGGTGAAAAGTTGAAGAGTGGCAGGATTTATGTAGTACTCATTAAAATACTATCTGAAGCTGTGGCTCATTGTTCAGCCTGCTGTTTTAAAGAGCCACGCTTACATTTGCCAGAGTCTCCTGCCCTGCCCCCGCTGTTTGTGCGATTGCAGGAAGTCATCAGCGGTAGGATAAAGATGGCGGTGTAGTTGAGGCCGGCTGAGCCCCTTAAAATGGACACAAAGGAGGCCTGTGTCCAGCCTCCATTCTCCATTACAGTCCTGGATTGTGTTTATTGGGGCATGCGACCGAAAATATTTTGCAACAGAAAAAGGAAAATTAATATTTCTCATTGGACGAATTATCTTCCTGTTTCAGTCCGTGTTCTTCCGTTTGCTTCCTAATGAACATGACCCTGGCCTAGCCTGCCCATCCATTACTGCACTAAAGCTAGCTAATCGTAGCCTGGTCGCAGAGCTGTTGGTGCTGTCTTGCCAACTCCTATGGTCAATGTCATGCCAAACAACAATAGGCGTCAGCCATACGGCACAAACAGATCTGGGACCAGGCTCATCTTACCTCCAGTTTAATTCATCCAAAACACTTTTCAACATCACAGTTCAGTTGAACAAAACATCATCAGAGAATTGAAAATAAAGAACGACTAACTCTTTGGATACAGTCTGGTCTCTCAGCTCTGACACGGTAGAATAGACTCAAGAGAGAGTGATAAACAGAAAGGGAAGAAGGAGAGAGAGAGAGTGATAACAGAAAGGGAAGAAGGAGAGAGAGAGAGAGTGAGAGTGATAACAGAAAGGGAAGGAGAGAGAGAGTGATAACAGAAAGGGAAGAAGGAGAGAGAGAGAGAGAACAGAAAGGGAAGAAGGAGAGAGAGAGAACAGAAAGGGAAGAAGGAGAGAGAGAGAACAGAAAGGAAAGAAGGAGAGAGAGAGTGATAACAGAAAGGGAAGAAGGAGAGAGTGATAACAGAAAGGGAAGAAGGAGAGAGAGAGTGATAACATTTACATTACATTTAAGTCATTTAGGGAAGAAGGAGAGAGAGAGAGTGATAAACAGAAAGGGAAGAAGGAGAGAGAGAGAGTGAGAGTGATAACAGAAAGGGAAGAAGGAGAGAGAGAGTGATAACAGAAAGGGAAGAAGGAGAGAGAGAGATAACAGAAAGGGAAGAAGGAGAGAGAGAGTGATAACAGAAAGGGAAGAAGGGGAGAGAGAGATAACAGAAAGGGAAGGAGAGAGAGAGTGATAACAGAAAGGGAAGAAGGAGAGAGAGAGAGAGGGATAACAGAAAGTGAAGAAGGAGAGAGAGAGATAACAGAAAGTGAAGAAGGAGAGAGAGAGAGATAACAGAAAGGAAAGAAGGAGAGAGAGTGATAACAGAAAGGGAAGAAATAGAGGGTGATAACAGAAAGGGAAGAAGGAGAGAGAGAGTGATAACAGAAAGGGAAGAAGGAGAGAGAGAGAGAGAGTGATAACAGAAAGGGAAGAAGGAGAGAGAGAGAGTGATACACAGAAAGGGAAGAAGGAGAGAGAGAGATAACAGAAAGGAAAGAAGGAGAGAGAGAGTGATAACAGAAAGGGAAGAAATAGAGAGTGATAACAGAAAGGGAAGAGAGAGAGAGAACAGAAAGGGAAGAAGGAGAGAGAGAGAGATAACAGAAAGGGAAGAAGGAGAGAGAGAGAGAGTGATAACAGAAAGGGAAGAAGGAGAGAGAGAGTGATAACAGAAAGGGAAGAAGGAGAGAGAGAGATAACAGAAAGGGAAGAAGGAGAGAGAGAGATAACAGAAAGGGAAGAAGGAGAGAGAGATAACAGAAAGGGAAGAAAGAGAGAGTGATAACAGAAAGGGAAGAAGGAGAGAGAGAGTGATAACAGAAAGGGAAGAAGGAGAGAGAGAGAGAGAGATAACAGAAAGGGAAGAAGGAGAGAGAGAGAGAACAGAAAGGGAAGAAGGAGAGAGAGAGTGATAACAGAAAGGGAAGAAGGAGAGAGAGAGAGAGTGATAAACAGAAAGGGAAGAAGGAGAGAGAGAGAGATAACAGAAAGGAAAGAAGGAGAGAGAGAGAGATAACAGAAAGGAAAGAAGGAGAGAGAGAGTGATAACAGAAAGGGAAGAAAGAGAGAGTGATAACAGAAAGGGAAGAAGGAGAGAGAGAGAGTGATAAACAGAAAGGGAAGAAGGAGAGAGAGAGAGAACAGAAAAGGAAGAAGGAGAGAGAGAGAGTGATAACAGAAAGGGAAGAAGGAGAGAGAGAGTGATAAACAGAAAGGGAAGAAGGAAGAGAGAGAGAGAGAGAGCAGAAAGGAAGAGAGAGTGATAACAGAAAGGAAGAAGGAGAGAGAGAGTGATAACAGAAAGGGAAGAAGGAGAGAGAGAGAGAGTGATAAACAGAAAGGGAAGAAGGAGAGAGAGAGAGATAACAGAAAGGAAAGAAGGAGAGAGAGAGTGATAACAGAAAGGGAAGAAATAGAGAGTGATAACAGAAAGGGAAGAAGGAGAGAGAGAGTGATAACAGAAAGGGAAGAAAGAGAGAGTGATAACAGAAAGGGAAGAAGGAGAGAGAGAGAGTGATAAACAGAAAGGGAAGAAGGAGAGAGAGAGCGCAGAAAGGAAAGAAGGAGAGGGAGAGTGATAACAGAAAGGGAAGAAGGAGAGAGGGAGAGATAACAGAAAGGGAAGAAGGAGAGAGAGAGAGATAACAGAAAGGGAAGAAGGAGAGAGAGAGAGAGTGATAACAGAAAGGAAAGAAGAGAGTGATAAACAGAAAGGGAAGAAGGAGAGCTAGAGGAAGGGATATGTTCTCCCCTTTGTCAGGAGCCACCAGGCAACCTTCTCTACTAAGCCATATGGGTAGGTTATGGATAGGGCCCTCTTCCTCTGCTACAGTACTAAACCATCTCCTCTTTCCTCCCCTCTATCTTCCCTTACCTCTTTCTTCCCCCCAGGCTACATTAGCCTCAGTGTTCCTCAGAGACTTGAACCTTCTGATAGCAGGGAAATTATTTTCTCTCCCTGCCTCTCTCTCTTCATCCCTCTCTTTTCTAATCTGTCTCTCCTATTCTCGCTATACACCAAGTCACTTGGCTCTGTCATAACCTCACATGGCCTCTCCTATCATTGCTATGCAGACGACACACAATTAATCTTCTCCTTTCCCCCTTCTGATGACCAGGTGGCGAATCGCATCTCTGCATGTCTGGCAGACATATCAGTGTGGATGACGGATCACCACCTCAAGCTGAACCTCGGCAAGACGGAGCTGCTCTTCCTCCCGGGGAAGGACTGCCCGTTCCATGATCTTGCCATCACGGTTGACAACTCCATTGTGTCCTCCTCCCAGAGCGCTAAGAACCTTGGCGTGATCCTGGACAACACCCTGTCGTTCTCAACTAACATCAAGGCGGTGGCCCGTTCCTGTAGGTTCATGCTCTACAACATCAGCAGAGTACGACCCTGCCTCACACAGGAAGCGGCACAGGTCCTAATCCAGGCACTTGTCATCTCCCGTCTGGATTACTGCAACTCGCTGTTGGCTGGGCTCCCTGCCTGTGCCATTAAACCCCTACAACTCATCCAGAACGCCGCAGCCCGTCTGGTGTTCAACCTTCCCAAGTTCTCTCACGTCACCCCGCTCCTCCGCTCTCTCCACTGGCTTCCAGTTGAAGCTTGCATCCGCTACAAGACCATGGTGCTTGCCTACGGAGCTGTGAGGGGAACGGCACCTCAGTACCTCCAGGCTCTGATCAGGCCCTACACCCAAACAAGGGCACTGCGTTCATCCACCTCTGGCCTGCTCGCCTCCCTACCACTGAGGAAGTACAGTTCCCGCTCAGCCCAGTCAAAACTGTTCGCTGCTCTGGCTCCCCAATGGTGGAACACACTCCCTCACGACGCCAGGACAGCGGAGTCAATCACCACCTTCCGGAGACACCTGAAACCCCACCTCTTTAAGGAATACCTAGGATAGGATAAGTAATCCTTCTCCCCCCTTAAAAGATTTAGATGCACTATTGTAAAGTGGCTGTTCCATTGGATGTCATAAGGTGAATGCACCAATTTGTAAGTCGCTCTGGATAAGAGCGTCTGCTAAATGACTTAAATGTAATGTAAATGTCTCTCTCTCTCGTTCTCTTTCACTCTTCCTTTCTCTTTCTCTCTTGCACATTTCTTGGCCTTTTGTCTCCTCCTTCCTCTCACACATTTTCTCTGTGTTTCTATCTCCCTGTGTGATTCTCTCACTCACTTGACTGAAGCAGAGACAAACCTAGTCTCATTATTCTCTCTCTGTTTGTGTGTTTCTCTCACTCACTTGACTGAAGCAGAGACAAACCTAGTCTCATTATTCTCTCTCTGTGTGTGTGTTTCTCTCACTCACTTGACTGAAGCAGAGACAAACCTAGTCTCATTATTCTCTCTCTGTGTGTGTGATTCTCTCACTCACTTGACTGAAGCAGAGACAAACCTAGTCTCATTATTCTCTCTCTGTGTGTGTGTTTCTCTCACTCACTTGACTGAAGCAGAGACAAATCTAGTCTCATTATTCTCTCTCTCTCTGTGTGTTTCTCTCCCTCACTTGTGTCTGAAACAGAGACAAAGCTCGTCTCATTATTCTCTCTCTCTCTGTGTTTCTCTCACTCACTTGACTGAAGCAGAGACAAACTAGTCTCATTATTCTCTCTCTGTGTGTTTCTCTCCCTCACTTGACTGAAGCAGAGACAAACCTAGTCTCATTATTCTCTCTCTGTGTGTCTCTCCCTCACTTGTCTGAAACAGAGACAAAGCTAGTCTCATTATTCTCTCTCTCTCTGTGTGTTTCTCTCCCTCACTTGTGTCTGAAACAGAGACAAACCTAGTCTCATTATTCTCTCTCTCTCTGTGTGTTTCTCTCCCTCACTTGTGTCTGAAACAGAGACAACGCTAGTCTCATAATTCTCTCTTTCTCTGTGTGTTTCTCTCCCTCACTTGACTGAAGCAGAGACAAACCTAGTCTCATTATTCTCTCTCTGTGTGTTTCTCTCCCTCACTTGTCTGAAACAGAGACAAACCTAGTCTCATTATTCTCTCTCTGTGTGTGTGTTTCTCTCACTCACTTGACTGAAGCAGAGACAAACCTAGTCTCATTATTCTCTCTCTGTGTGTGTCTCTCCCTCACTTGTCTGAAACAGAGACAAAGCTAGTCTCATTATTCTCTCTCTCTCTGTGTGTTTCTCTCCCTCACTTGTGTCTGAAACAGAGACAAACCTAGTCTCATTATTCTCTCTCTCTGTGTGTTTCTCTCCCTCACTTGTGTCTGAAACAGAGACAACGCTAGTCTCATAATTCTCTCTCTCTCTGTGTGTTTCTCTCCCTCATTTGTGTCTGAAACAGAGACAAAGCTCGTCTCATTCTCTCTCTCGCTGTGTTTCTCTCCCTCACTTGTGTCTGAAACAGAGACAAAGCTAGTCTCATTATTCTCTCTCTGTGTGTTTCTCTCCCTCACTTGTGTCTGAAACAGAGACAAAGCTAGTCTCATTATTCTCTCTCTCTCTGTGTGTTTCTCTCCCTCACGTGTGTCTGAAACAGAGACAAAGCTAGTCTCATTATTCTCTCTCTCTGTGTGTTTCTCTCCCTCACTTGTGTCTGAAACAGAGACAAAGCTGGTCTCATTATTCTCTCTCTCTGTGTTTCTCTCCCACCACTGAAGTGGTAGCTGCCCTAATAATGACGTTATCTTATCTCCAGAGCCACACTCTGTTCATGTCTCTCCAGGTGTCTGAATTCTCAGAGCAGGAGCTCTGATCTAGGATCAGGTCCTCTGCTGTTCATATCATCTTGTTCATTATGCCTCTCTTCCTCTAATCTCCTCGTCCCAGTCAGAGCAGGAACTCCCTCTGGTTCCTCTTATGGTTTCTTCCTACCTAGGGACTGTTTCCTTGTCACTACTGTCTCTCTGATCACTCTTTAGGCTCCAGCTGTTGTCAATCACTGTGACATGTGTTTGTAGAAAGTACTGGATTGATTAATTGATTGATGGATTGATTCCCTAGGTATTGGCGGTCTCGAGGAATGTGTGTTGAAGTCTGCGACCCTCTCCACCTCCCCTGCCCTCCCCCCTTTCATCCCCCTCAACTTCGAAGCTACTCCCATCGTACGAGTGGCCATCGAACCCAAACACCCAAGTAAGTGTCAAACACACACGGTTACACACAAACACACTTACATTGTGAATTTGTTGAGGTTGTTGCCTGTCAGTGATGTTTTTGTTGTCTGTCATCCGAGGTAAGATGCTAATGTTGAGAAGCTAACGTTCCTCCAGCACCCCAGCCAGCCAGCCATTCTGTCAACCAACCAGCTATTCAACCAGTCAGTCAGCCGATCAGCTGGTCCACAGATAGTCAGACATTCCTGCAGCTCTTCCGTGGTATTCGTTAGTATTATAGCTTAGGGCAACATTTGCCTCATATGGAGGGAGTTAGTCAGCTAGCAGTCAGTTAGCTAGTCTTAGAAAGATGGCTGGTATTTTAGTTTCAGGATAACTATTTTGGGAAGCTTCAAATAGTGTTTGTTTGTTTTCTTTTAAGTAGTTGCACTTAGTAGTTGAGCTGACTTGTAACCCTGAAAATTCAAACCCGTCCTGGGTTATGTTCATCAGGGCACTCATCAGAAAGTGTTTGAAAATGTTTTGCGACAGAAAATGAAAATGAGCATTTAATTCTGGATAAATCCAAGTAGTCCCTCCCTATTTTGTGATTTCTTCAGTTTGATGCCTAATGAACATGACCCAGGTAACGTCAGTCTAAGGTTTCTTAACGAAAGACAAATGTATGTTTGAATCCAGGGTGTATTATGTGCAGTAGGGCTCATACATGGAAATGATTCATGCTTAGTCTACTAAGAAGTACTTTTCTACAATCGTGTGTGTGTGTGTGTGTGTGTGTGTGTGTGTGTGTGTGTGTGTGTGTGTGTGTGTGTGTGTGTGTGTGTGTGTGTGTGTGTGTGTGTGTGTGTTTGGCATTTCTACACAGTGTGTGTGTGTCTGGGGTTTGTTGAGATCTAAAAACCCACAAGGTGAGATGCCTAAGCTGGTACGGGGTATGAGGCTGTTGAACCAGGCTGACCCGTGTGCTGAGGTTCTGATCCAGGAGACAGGAGAACACGTACTGGTCACGGCCGGAGAGGTCCACCTGCAACGCTGTCTGGACGACCTCCGAGAGAGGTGAGCCTCTAGTTTTCCTCTTTTGATTGACGAGTTCAGCGGTTTATTTCTACAGTTGGAAACAGAGAGGGAGAAACAGTAGGAAGGTTGGACGCAGGGATTGAACCCCGGTCTCCGTTGGAGAGAAGTATATTATGAGACTGAAGCCGGGAGCGTCATCACTTAAACATGAGCTCTGCACAGAGAGGTCTGTCAGTCACTCTTTATGGCTGTATCTATCTATCTATCTTTGTCTGTCTGTGATTTGAAATCTAGTCAATAGTAGTGACATTTTGACCAGACGCCCTGTAACAGAGTGTAGATGAGCAGCAGACGGCTCAGTTTGAGATGACTCAGCTTTTACACCGTCTGGCCCAGTCTCACACACTGATGATTGACATGATGATTCTGTGTGTGTGTAATGTTTCTGACTGAGAGTGGGTGTCTCTCTCTCTCTATAAAAAGTCATGTGTGATTATTGACTGGAGATGCTGTCTTTAGATGTCTCTTCTCCACTCTGATCATGTCATATTAGAAGAGAGAGAGAGAGAGAGAGAGAGAGAGAGAGAGAGAGAGAGAGAGAGAGAGAGAGAGAGAGAGAGAGAGAGAGAGAGAGAGAGAGAGAGAGAGAGAGAGAGAGAGAGAGAGAGAGAGAGAGAGAGAGAGAGAGAGAGAGAGAGAGAGAGAGAGAGAGAGAGAGAGAGAGAGAGAGAGAGAGAGAGAGAGAGAGAGAGAGAGATTCATAATCAATACCTAAAGCTGTTGTAAGACCACCCACACATGTGAATGTAGCATTTATCAGTCCAGTCCTGCTAAGATCCTGTATTATCTATGTGTATAGTACATAAAGACACCAGCATGTGTATCGTTGGAGGTGGGGAGATGTTTGAACACATCAACATAGATATTTCACAGCTTTATTTCAAATGGAGTTTTCATAACCCCATAAATCAAAGATTTCCATATGCTTTGATACTTTGAAAGTGATACAAAGTACAGTGGAGTCTAGGCCTGTGTCCCAAATGACATGCAGTGTGTTGCAGTGGGACAAATGTGCAGGCCTCAATCCTAAATATAGATGTCCATGTATATAGATGTTCAGGTGCGTTATCTCTTTAACATACATTAGTATGTCCAGATAAATCTTTGGGAGATTATTGAAATCATGAGGAAATTGGGATTTCTGGGAAACTTGGGAATTGAATAACTGGAATTTTACATCGCTAATGGTGAATATCCACAGTCCTAAAGTGTTAATTCCCCAGAAGAAAGAATGGGAATTAGAGATGACATGTCCTTCGGTGTAACCTTGGTACTAACTAAATCTGCATCTATCTGCATACGTTGTCCTTGTCACTCAGTTCATCTGTATAACTTATCAATGTAGAAGACAGAGTATTGATGAGAGGACCTTTCATTCAGCCAATCAGTCAAACTGGTAATCCTCCCACAACAGAATGATCGATGGCTACATTGGTTAACAAGTTATGGATTGGGCCAAGGACACAGAAAGTTAGGGAAACGGTCAACATGTAGTTTATCAACATTGGACTACACTAAAACATAATTTTCATGTTTCAATGAACTTACTCTCAGTACAACCTTTGGAAGAATCGAAGTTATCAATTATATTACAGCATTACACAGGCACACACACACACGCACACACACATTCATTTCCTAACGTTCTTATAAGGTCAACATGATTGTTGCTAACTCAAACACACTGACCAGATTTATAAAGATTCTCAGGGATCTTTACAGCTTTCCCCCTGGAAGATAACACAGGGTGATTTAGAAACAGTCCTAAACCTGCCGGAATGACAGGGCATCCAGGGACTGATCCCGTCTAGTAAATGTAATTCTATGTTTACAAATAGTCCAGGCCAGTCTGATTAGGTCACCCAGGCAGGTGAAACACTAGAATTACCTTGTATTCTCCTGTTTGGTGAATAACAGTCCCAGCCGTAGAGAGAGAACCATTTGTGTCTTTGTGTTCTATCTCTGTGGTCCCCACTGCATTTAATCAGGGGATGACTGCAATTGTTATTCTATGTTTGAAAATATGCCAGCCAGTCAGCTAGTCGGGCAAAGAGCAGGGCAGGACAGAGGAAGGGGAACCGTCTTGGCTGTGAATGCCGACTGACCCCATTGTGACACAACAACACACACAAGCAGACTGGCCCGTGGCCATTCACTCTCTAGCTCAGTAAGAGGTCAAACCCGTTTTAGCCACTCATGTGGCACGTGGGACTGTGACGTCACAGCGTCAGGATTCTGAAGCCGAAACAGCGCCAGGGTTGTCTCGCTGCCCTGGAAAGTGGGTCATCTGATCCTGACCAAGTTAAAGCTGGGGTGAACCAGGCAAACTTTTTTTATTTCTGCTCACTAATGCACACACACAAAACACAGCTTTTTTCATGTGTATTTTCTGGACTTTTTGGGTGTAAAAATGTATTCCCATTCAAAATCCAATTTTCCCTAACCCTTACACCTAAAAAGTCCTGAAAAATAAAATAATATCTTACCTTGTCAGGACATTCTGGTCCTGATAATGTAGGCAACATGTACACACAAAACACACATTCAGACACACAAAACCACACACTACACACACACGCAGCCATAGTTACAGTGGCTCCAAATCACCTCTAGATTCTAATGCCGCAGCAATAAAACAATTTCCTGTATGCACAGTTATGGTTTTCCAACTCACGATGCATTGGAGAAATGTCCAAATGATTAGAAGAAGAGGGTTCCTAAACGAGTTAGAAGAAGAGGGTTCCTAAACGAGTTAGAAGAAGAGGGTTCCTAAACGAGTTAGAAGAAGAGGGTTCCTAAACGAGTTAGAAGAAGAGGGTTCCTAAACGAGTTAGAAGAAGAGGGTTCCTAAACGAGTTAGAAGAAGAGGGTTCCTAAACGAGTTAGAAGAAGAGGGTTCCTAAACGAGTTAGAAGAAGAGGGTTCCTAAACGAGTTAGAAGAAGAGGGTTCCTAAACGAGTTAGAAGAAGAGGGTTCCTAAACGAGTTAGAAGAAGAGGGTTCCTAAACGAGTTAGAAGAAGAGGGTTCCTAAACGAGTTAGAAGAAGAGGGTTCCTAAACGAGTTAGAAGAAGAGGGTTCCTCAACGAGTTAGAAGAAGAGGGTTCCTAAATGAGTTAGAAGAAGAGGGTTCCTAAATGAGTTAGAAGAAGAGGGTTCCTAAATGAGGCTGTAAATCAGCAGTGTTCAGGATGGAGACTCATAGGCTGCCTCTCAGCTGACACCATGTTCCCCAAGTGCACTACTTTTGTACAGGAGCAGCTCTGGGCCGTTCTGGCTCAGACGAGGCAGACTTATCCAAGGCTCGATTACTTACTTTTGACCAGGGCCCATAGGTGGTCATCTGGGGGACACCAATATCTTCAACGCCGTGTGAGTTAGTGATAAAAATAATGAATGTCCGCAACTCTTTGATTTATTCAAGACACACAAACAGACAACTTGTACGTCCCAAATTTGACTCTATTCCCCATGTAGTGCACAACTTTTGCCCAGGGACAAGGTAGTAATCCACTACACATGGAATAGGGTGATCTTCATCAGGTCAAGTTGGTCTGGTTATTTATTAGTTTTGTTTCTGTCTAGCACCGGATTACTGGGTGTGTGTATTTCTCCTCTCCCACTGAATAAGTCATATCTCTCTGCTTGATTACTGGGTGTGTGTATTTCTCCTCTCCCACTGAATAAGTCATATCTCTCTGCTTGATTACTGGGTGTGTGTATTTCTCCCACTGAATAAGTCATATCTCTCTGTTGATTACTGGGTGTGTGTATTTCTCCTCTCCCACTGAATAAGTCATATCTCCCTGTTGATTACTGGGTGTGTGTATTTCTCCCACTGAATAAGTCATATCTCTCTGTTGATTACTGGGTGTGTGTATTTCTCCCACTGAATAAGTCATATCTCTCTGTTGATTACTGGGTGTGTGTATTTCTCCTCTCCCACTGAATAAGTCATATCTCCTGCTTGATTACTGGGTGTGTGTATTTCTCCTCTCCCACTGAATAAGTCATATCTTCCTGCTTGATTACTGGGTGTGTGAATATTTCTCCTCTCCCACTGAATAAGTCATATCTCTCTGCTTGATTACTGGGTGTGTGTATTTCTCCTCTCCCACTGAATAAGTCATATCTCTCTGCTTGATTACTGGGTGTGTGTATTTCTCCTCTCCCACTGAATAAGTCATATCTCCCTGCTTGATTACTGGGTGTGTGTATTTCTCCTCTCCCACTGAATAAGTCATATCTCTCTGCTTGATTACTGGGTGTGTGTATTTCTCCTCTCCCACTGAATAAGTCATATCTCTCTGCTTGATTACTGGGTGTGTGTATTTCTCCTCTCCCACTGAATAAGTCATATCTCCCTGCTTGATTACTGGGTGTGTGTATTTCTCCCACTGAATAAGTCATATCTCCCTGCTTGATTACTGGGTGTGTGTATTTCTCCTCTCCCACTGAATAAGTCATATCTCTCTGCTTGATTACTGGGTGTGTGTATTTCTCCTCTCCCACTGAATAAGTCATCTCCACTGAATAAGTCATATCTCCCTGCTTGATTACTGGGTGTGTGTATTTCTCCTCTCCCACTGAATAAGTCATATCTTCCTGCTTGATTACTGGGTGTGTGTATTTCTCCTCTCCCACTGAATAAGTCATATCTCTCTGCTTGATTACTGGGTGTGTGTATTTCTCCTCTCCCACTGAATAAGTCATATCTTCCTGCTTGATTACTGGGTGTGTGTATTTCTCCTCTCCCACTGAATAAGTCATATCTCCTGCTTGATTACTGAATAAGTCATATCTCCCTGCTTGATTACTGGGTGTGTGTATTTCTCCCACTGAATAAGTCATATCTCCACTGGGTGTGTGTAATGAATAAGTCATATCTCTCTGCTTGATTACTGGGTGTGTGTATTTCTCCTCTCCCACTGAATAAGTCATATCTCCCTGCTTGATTACTGGGTGTGAATAAGTCATTTCTCCTGGGTCCCACTGAATAAGTCATATCTCTCTGCTTGATTACTGGGTGTGTGTATTTCTCCTCCCCACTGAATAAGTCATATCTCCCTGCTTGATTACTGGGTGTGTGTATTTCTCCTCTCCCACTGAATAAGTCATATCTCTTGATTACTGGGTGTGTGTATTTCTCCTCCCACTGAATAAGTCATATCTCCCTGCTTGATTACTGGGTGTGTGTATTTCTCCTCTCCCACTGAATAAGTCATATCTCCCTGCTTGATTACTGGGTGTGAATAAGTCATTCTCCTCTTGATTACTCTCCACTGAATAAGTCATATCTCCTGCTTGATTACTGGGTGTGTGTATTTCTCCTCTCCCACTGAATAAGTCATATCTCTCTGCTTGATTACTGGGTGTGTGTATTTCTCCTCTCCCACTGAATAAGTCATATCTTCCTGCTTGATTACTGGGTGTGTGTATTTCTCCTCTCCCACTGAATAAGTCATATCTCTCTGCTTGATTACTGGGTGTGTGTATTTCTCCTCTCCCACTGAATAAGTCATATCTTCCTGCTTGATTACTGGGTGTGTGTATTTCTCCTCTCCCACTGAATAAGTCATATCTCCCTGCTTGATTACTGGGTGTGTGTATTTCTCCTCTCCCACTGAATAAGTCATATCTTCCTGCTTGATTACTGGGTGTGTGTATTTCTCCTCTCCCACTGAATAAGTCATATCTCTCTGCTTGATTACTGGGTGTGTGTATTTCTCCTCTCCCACTGAATAAGTCATATCTCCCTGCTTGATTACTGGGTGTGTGTATTTCTCCTCTCCCACTGAATAAGTCATATCTCTCTGCTTGATTACTGGGTGTGTGTATTTCTCCTCTGGGTGTGTGTATTTCCCACTGAATAAGTCATATCTCTCTGCTTGATTACTGGGTGTGTGTATTTCTCCTCTCCCACTGAATAAGTCATATCTCCCTGCTTGATTACTGGGTGTGTGTATTTCTCCCACTGAATAAGTCATATCTCCCTGCTTGATTACTGGGTGTGTGTATTTCTCCCACTGAATAAGTCATATCTCCCTGCTTGATTACTGGGTGTGTGTATTTCTCCTCTCCCACTGAATAAGTCATATCTTCCTGCTTGATTACTGGGTGTGTGTATTTCTCCTCTCCCACTGAATAAGTCATATCTCTCTGCTTGATTACTGGGTGTGTGTATTTCTCCTCTCCCACTGAATAAGTCATATCTCTCTGCTTGATTACTGGGTGTGTGTATTTCTCCTGAATAAGTCATCCCACTGAATAAGTCATATCTCTCTGCTTGATTACTGGGTGTGTGTATTTCTCCTCTCCCACTGAATAAGTCATATCTCCTGCTTGATTACTGGGTGTGTGTATTTCTCCTCTCCCACTGAATAAGTCATATCTCTCTGCTTGATTACTGGGTGTGTGTATTTCTCCTCTCCCACTGAATAAGTCATATCTCCCTGCTTGATTACTGGGTGTGTGTATTTCTCCTCTCCCACTGAATAAGTCATATCTCTCTGCTTGATTACTGGGTGTGTGTATTTCTCCTCTCCCACTGAATAAGTCATATCTCCTGCTTGATTACTGGGTGTGTGTATTTCTCCTCTCCCACTGAATAAGTCATATCTCTCTGCTTGATTACTGGGTGTGTGTATTTCTCCTCTCCCACTGAATAAGTCATATCTCTCTGCTTGATTACTGGGTGTGTGTATTTCTCCTCTCCCACTGAATAAGTCATATCTCCCTGCTTGATTACTGGGTGTGTGTATTTCTCCTCTCCCACTGAATAAGTCATATCTCCCTGCTTGATTACTGGGTGTGTGTATTTCTCCTCTCCCACTGAATAAGTCATATCTCTCTGCTTGATTACTGGGTGTGTGTATTTCTCCTCTCCCACTGAATAAGTCATATCTCCCTGCTTGATTACTGGGTGTGTGTATTTCTCCTCTCCCACTGAATAAGTCATATCTCTCTGCTTGATTACTGGGTGTGTGTATTTCTCCCACTGAATAAGTCATATCTCCCTGCTTGATTACTGGGTGTGTGTATTTCTCCCACTGAATAAGTCATATCTCTCTGCTTGATTACTGGGTGTGTGTATTTCTCCTCTCCCACTGAATAAGTCATATCTCCCTGCTTGATTACTGGGTGTGTGTATTTCTCCTCTCCCACTGAATAAGTCATATCTCTCTGCTTGATTACTGGGTGTGTGTATTTCTCCTCTCCCACTGAATAAGTCATATCTCCCTGCTTGATTACTGGGTGTGTGTATTTCTCCTCTCCCACTGAATAAGTCATATCTCTCTGCTTGATTACTGGGTGTGTGTATTTCTCCTCTCCCACTGAATAAGTCATATCTCTCTGCTTGATTACTGGGTGTGTGTATTTCTCCTCTCCCACTGAATAAGTCATATCTCTCTGCTTGATTACTGGGTGTGTGAATAAGTCATTCTCTTGATTACTGGGTGTGTGTATTTCTCTCCCACTGAATAAGTCATATCTCTCTGCTTGATTACTGGGTGTGTGTATTTCTCCTCTCCCACTGAATAAGTCATATCTCTGCTTGATTACTGGGTGTGTGTATTTCTCCTCTCCCACTGAATAAGTCATATCTCCTGCTTGATTACTGGGTGTGTGAATAAGTCATATCTCTCTGCTTGATTACTGGGTGTGTGTATTTCTCCCACTGAATAAGTCATATCTTCCTGCTTGATTACTGGGTGTGTGTATTTCTCCTCTCCCACTGAATAAGTCATATCTCTCTGCTTGATTACTGGGTGTGTGTATTTCTCCTCTCCCACTGAATAAGTCATATCTCCCTGCTTGATTACTGGGTGTGTGTATTTCTCCTCTCCCACTGAATAAGTCATATCTCTCTGCTTGATTACTGGGTGTGTGTATTTCTCCTCTCCCACTGAATAAGTCATATCTCTCTGCTTGATTACTGGGTGTGTGTATTTCTCCCACTGAATAAGTCATATCTCCCTGCTTGATTACTGGGTGTGTGTATTTCTCCTCTCCCACTGAATAAGTCATATCTCTCTGCTTGATTACTGGGTGTGTGTATTTCTCCTCTCCCACTGAATAAGTCATATCTCTCTGCTTGATTACTGGGTGTGTGTATTTCTCCCACTGAATAAGTCATATCTCTCTGCTTGATTACTGGGTGTGTGTATTTCTCCTCTCCCACTGAATAAGTCATATCTCTCTGCTTGATTACTGGGTGTGTGTATTTCTCCTCTCCCACTGAATAAGTCATATCTCTCTGCTTGATTACTGGGTGTGTGTATTTCTCCTCTCCCACTGAATAAGTCATATCTCTCTGCTTGATTACTGGGTGTGTGTATTTCTCCCACTGAATAAGTCATATCTCCTGGGTGTGTGTATTTCTCCTCTCCCACTGAATAAGTCATATCTCTCTGCTTGATTACTGGGTGTGTGTATTTCTCCTCTCCCACTGAATAAGTCATATCTCTCTGCTTGATTACTGGGTGTGTGTATTTCTCCTCTCCCACTGAATAAGTCATATCTCTCTGCTTGATTACTGGGTGTGTGTATTTCTCCTCTCCCACTGAATAAGTCATATCTCTCTGCTTGATTACTGGGTGTGTGTATTTCTCCTCTCCCACTGAATAAGTCATATCTCCCTGCTTGATTACTGGGTGTGTGTATTTCTCCTCTCCCACTGAATAAGTCATATCTCTCTGCTTGATTACTGGGTGTGTGTATTTCTCCTCTCCCACTGAATAAGTCATATCTTCCTGCTTGATTACTGGGTGTGTGTATTTCTCCTCTCCCACTGAATAAGTCATATCTCTCTGCTTGATTACTGGGTGTGTGTATTTCTCCTCTCCCACTGAATAAGTCATATCTCTCTGCTTGATTACTGGGTGTGTGTATTTCTCCTCTCCCACTGAATAAGTCATATCTTCCTGCTTGATTACTGGGTGTGTGTATTTCTCCTCTCCCACTGAATAAGTCATATCTCTCTGCTTGATTACTGGGTGTGTGTATTTCTCCTCTCCCACTGAATAAGTCATATCTCCTGCTTGATTACTGGGTGTGTGTATTTCTCCTCTCCCACTGAATAAGTCATATCTCCTGCTTGATTACTGGGTGTGTGAATATTTCTCCTCTCCCACTGAATAAGTCATATCTCCTGCTTGATTACTTGATTACTGGGTGTGTGTATTTCTCCTCTCCCACTGAATAAGTCATATCTCTCTGCTTGATTACTGGGTGTGTGTATTTCTCCTCTCCCACTGAATAAGTCATATCTCTCTGCTTGATTACTGGGTGTGTGTATTTCTCCTCTCCCACTGAATAAGTCATATCTCCTGCTTGATTACTGGGTGTGTGTATTTCTCCTCTCCCACTGAATAAGTCATATCTTCCTGCTTGATTACTGGGTGTGTGTATTTCTCCTCTCCCACTGAATAAGTCATATCTCTCTGCTTGATTACTGGGTGTGTGTATTTCTCCTCTCCCACTGAATAAGTCATATCTCTCTGCTTGATTACTGGGTGTGTGTATTTCTCCTCTCCCACTGAATAAGTCATATCTCTCTGCTTGATTACTGGGTGTGTGTATTTCTCCTCTCCCACTGAATAAGTCATATCTCTCTGCTTGATTACTGGGTGTGTGTATTTCTCCTCTCCCACTGAATAAGTCATATCTTCCTGCTTGATTACTGGGTGTGTGTATTTCTCCCACTGAATAAGTCATATCTCTCTGCTTGATTACTGGGTGTGTGTATTTCTCCCACTGAATAAGTCATATCTCCTGCTTGATTACTGGGTGTGTGTATTTCTCCTCTCCCACTGAATAAGTCATATCTCTCTGCTTGATTACTGGGTGTGAATAAGTATTTCTCCTGGGTGTGTGTATTTCTCCCACTGAATAAGTCATATCTCCTGCTTGATTACTGGGTGTGTGTATTTCTCCCACTGAATAAGTCATATCTCCCTGCTTGATTACTGGGTGTGTGTATTTCTCCTCTCCCACTGAATAAGTCATATCTCTCTGCTTGATTACTGGGTGTGTGTATTTCTCCCACTGAATAAGTCATATCTCTGCTTGATTACTGGGTGTGTGTATTTCTCCTCTCCCACTGAATAAGTCATATCTCTCTGCTTGATTACTGGGTGTGTGTATTTCTCCCACTGAATAAGTCATATCTCTCTGCTTGATTACTGGGTGTGTGTATTTCTCCTCTCCCACTGAATAAGTCATATCTCTCTGCTTGATTACTGGGTGTGTGTATTTCTCCTCTCCCACTGAATAAGTCATATCTCTCTGCTTGATTACTGGGTGTGTGTATTTCTCCTCTCCCACTGAATAAGTCATATCTCTCTGCTTGATTACTGGGTGTGTGTATTTCTCCTCTCCCACTGAATAAGTCATATCTCTCTGCTTGATTACTGGGTGTGTGTATTTCTCCTCTCCCACTGAATAAGTCATATCTCTCTGCTTGATTACTGGGTGTGTGTATTTCTCCTCTCCCACTGAATAAGTCATATCTCTCTGCTTGATTACTGGGTGTGTGTATTTCTCCCATTTCTCCTCTCCCACTGAATAAGTCATATCTCTCTGCTTGATTACTGGGTGTGTGTATTTCTCCCACTGAATAAGTCATATCTCTCTGCTTGATTACTGGGTGATTACTGGGTGTATTTCTCTCTCCCCACTGAATAAGTCATATCTCTCTGCTTGATTACTGGGTGTGTGTATTTCTCCTCTCCCACTGAATAAGTCATATCTCTCTGCTTGATTACTGGGTGTGTGTATTTCTCCTCTCCCACTGAATAAGTCATATCTCCCTGCTTGAGGAGTTGACAATGTTTAGCTAAATTAGTAATGTGTCTGGAAGCATCGTTCAGAGTGCGTCTGCTCTGTTGGAAGAACACATTCTAATCCAAATGGCATCCTATTCCCTTCATAGTGCACTCCTTTTGACCAGGACCCTTTTGGTATTTTATTAGGATCCCCATTAACTGTTGCAAAAGCAGCAGCTACTCTTCCTGGGGTCCACACAGAACATGACATCATACAGAACATTAAATAGACCAGCTCAAGGACAGAAGTACATCCATTTAGAGCTCTGGTCTAAAGGAGTGCACTATATAGGTAGTGGGGTGCCATTTGGGATGCATTCCAAGTCTTAGTGAGATTTAAAGAAACAACGAACACACACAGCACCCAGAATAACCCCCATCTTCAAACAACCACACAGTCTGCTGTCTACATTGGATTCAGGGAACGCTCCAGCGCTTCTGAGATGCTTCTACTAAACATCAGTGAGAGAGGAAGGAGAGAGAGGGAGAGAAAGAGGGAGGAATGGAGAGAGTGGAAGGGGGAGAGGATGACTTGTTTTCTGCCCTGTTTTTGTATGGACTCTAACTGGAATTGTGTGTGTGTGTGTGTGTGTGTGTGTGTGTGTGTGTGTGTGTGTGTGTGTGTGTGTGTGTGTGTGTGTGTGTGTGTGTGTGTGTGTGTGTGTGTGTGTGTGTGTGTGTGTGTGTGTGTGTGTGTGTGTGTGAAAGAGAGCGTGCCTGTTTATAACGTCACCCGCTGGGTAACGAGATGAGCTGGTTCTGGTAGTGTGGACGGAAGTCGTGACGTCTCAGTCCAAACACTGACACACACACACAGACAGTTTAGGATGAACCCACAAACAGGGATTACCTGTTTGGGTCAATAAACTTTGACAGTACTTGGCTGTTGGTCTTGGCAGCCGGAGAGATACATCACCTCTTCTTTCTCCACAGGTAGTGACAGACAGTGTCCCAAATGGAACCATTTTCCCGATGTAATGCACTTCTTTTGACCAGAGCTTTATGGGCCCTGGTCTAAAGTAGTACACTACAGGAATAGGGTGCCATTTGGGAAGCACACGTATTTGCTTATCCTAAAGTGACCCTCTCTGTATCCCTCTGAGTGTTTCAGCAGGGATAACCTAATGACGTCATTTTATGGGAGAACCAGACCTGAAGCTTGGCCTCACCAGCACAGGGTTGTGTTCATTAGGCAGAAAACGGAGGTACAGATCTAGGATCAGCTAACCTTACCCATTAGTGGGGAAAATTACCAAAGATTAGCGTTTAGGTACAAGTTCACCCCCCACTTAATGTAACATTCTTGTTAGTTTTTTTAATGTATATTTTTTAAATCAATTTAATAATTTAGCAGACGTTATCTAGAGTGACTTACAGGAGCAATGACGGTTAAGTACCTTGCTCAAGGGCACATCAACAGATTATTTTCACCTTGGGGATTCGAACCAGCAACCTTTCCGTTACTGGCCCTATGCTCTAACCGCTAGCCTACCTGCTGCCCTGCAGTTGTCATGTTGTGGCTTGAATGTTCTGACAAGATCACAGTCATTTGTATCTGAATAGAAGCTGCTATATTTCCCTCATCCTCCTCCTGTGTGGTTTCGAAAGATTGAAGAAGCAGTTGTGTGTGCGTGTGTGCGTGTTTGTGTGTGTGTGTGTGTGTGTGTGTGTGTGTGTGTGTGTGTGTGTGTGTGTGTGTGTGTGTGTGTGTGTGTGTGTGCGTGTGTGTGTGCGTGTGTGTGTGCGTGTGTGTGTGTGTGTGTGTGTGTGTGTGTGTGCGCGCGCACGCGCAAGGTGAGCTATGACGGATTATTTGAATATGCTGTACTTGGCTCAGCATGGACAGGAGTGCCTAATAATATCTGACAGGTGTTATTGTTTTGGAAAATAAAAAGGCAGACGTGAAAGTTTTCAGCGCTCTCTTAAGAGACCAATGTGTCTTTATGTATAGTATTCTGTTGAGTTTGTTCTGGCTGTCGTACCCAGTAATACAGCACATTTACAATGCATGGGTTGTCCTACTTGCTCTTACTCAGGGACGCCAACTTCATTTGTGTTGCTGCATGTGAGTATTCCATCTCCTTCTCACTACACATCTTTGTAACTTTTCCAGCTTTTCCAGAAATCCTGGATGGAGGATTCCAGAATTTCTGCTTATTTCTGCCTGATTCCAGGAATCTTCCTAGTGGGATTTCTGGAAAACCCGGGAATTTGTGGAAATGTACCAGTTTTGGGAACCCTACATCTGACTCTCTGTGTTCTTCTCATCGTCCAGGTTTGCCAAGATTGAGATCAGTGCCTCCAAGCCTATCATCCCATTCAGAGAGACCGTGATCAGACCACCCAAAGTGGACATGGTCAATGAAGACCTGGGGAAACAACAGAAGGTGTGTGTGTACGTTGAGGGTGTGGTGTGTGTGTCTATCTTATATCTGATCTGTTGACATCTCAAACGACACCCCATATATTAGTAGTGTGCTACAATTGAAGAGGCAGCAGCAGTCTATTTGCAGTAGCTAACCCGCCTACGGGGCGGCAGGGTAGCCTAGTGGTTAGAGCGTTGGACTAGTAACCGGAAGGTTTCAAGTTCAAACCCCTGAGCTGACAAGGTACAAATCTGTCGTTCTGCCCCTGAACAGGCAGTTGACCCACTGTTCCTAGGCCGTCATTGAAAATAAGAATTTGTTCTTAACTGACTTGCCTGGTTAAATAAAGGTAAAAAATGAAAATAAAAAACTCTCCTGTGTGTGTGTGTGTGTGTGTGTGTGTGTGTGTGTGTGTGTGTGTGTGTGTGTGTGTGTGTCTAGGTGGCGGTGATCCACCAGGTGAAAGAGTCAGACACCCTGCACCTGGACCCCAGCGGCCTGGTGACTCTCACCACCCCCAACAGACAGGCCACCGTGGGGGTACGGGCCATACCACTACCCGAAGGTGAGAGAGAGTTGAGTTGGTGAGGGCGTGTGTGTTGATGTTTGTTGTTGTCAGACTATAGGAAGCCCTTAACCTTTTGCTTAAGGAGAAACAGAGCAAGAACATTTCCAATGGCCTTTTTTGAGGAATAGCAGCTTAACTTCCTTCTTATGTCTATAGTTAATGGGGAAAATGACAGTTAAGAAGAAATGTCTTCTTAAGAAAGCTTTGTAAATCTGGGCTCTGATCCTGATCAAAAAGTGTCCTGTGTTGTGTAGAGGTGACTCTTCTACTGGAGGGTAGTGCTGACTTGATCCGGACCCTGGAGCAGGCAGGTCAGGCCCAGAGGGAGGGGAGGACCCTGGACATGAGTACCTGGACCCTAGATGCCCTGATGGTGCTGAAGAGCAGGCTGGAGGTCCTGCTGCAGGGGAGGAAGTGGAGGAACGCTGTGGACCGGATATGGGCCTTTGGACCACGCAGGTATTTCAGGGTGTTTCATATAGGTTGGGATTTTTTTAATTTTACTAGGCAAGTCAGTTAAGAACAAATTCTTATTTTCAATGACTGCCTAGGAACAGTGGGTTAACTGCCTGTTCAGGGGCAGAACGACAGATTTGTACCTTGTCAGCTCGGGGATTTGAACTTGCAACCTTTCGGCTACTAGTCCAGTTTCATATAGGTTGGGATGAGAGGGTATGCAGGTATTTCAGAGTGTTTCATATGGGTTGGGATGAGAGGGTATGCAGGTATTTCAGAGTGTTTCATATAGGCTGGGATGAGAGGGTACGCAGGTATTTCAGGGTGTTTCATATAGGTTGGGATGAAAGGGTATGCAGGTATTTCAGGGTGTTTCATATAGATTGGGATGAGTGGCTAGGCTACCCTGCCGATGAGAGGGTATGCAGGTATTTCAGAGTGTTTCATATAGGTTGGGATGAGAGGGTATGCAGGTATTTCAGGGTGTTTCATATAGGTTGGGATGAGAGGGTATGCAGGTATTTCAGAGTGTTTCATATGGGTTGGGATGAGAGGGTATGCAGGTATTTCAGAGTGTTTCATATAGGCTGGGATGAGAGGGTATGCAGGTATTTCAGGGTGTTTCATATAGATTGGGATGAGTGGGTATGCAGGTATTTCAGGGTGTTTCATATAGGCTGGGATGAGTGGGTATGCAGGTATTTCAGGGTGTTTCATATAGGTTGGGATGAGTGGGTATGCAGGTATTTTAGGGTGTTTCATATAGGTTGGGATGAGTGGGTATGCAGGTATTTCAGAGTGTTTCATATAGGTTGGGATGAGTGGGTATGCAGGTATTTCAGAGTGTTTCATATGGGTTGGGATGAGAGGGTATGCAGGTATTTCAGGGTGTTTCATATAGGTTGGGATGAGAGGGTATGCAGGTATTTCAGAGTATTTCATATGGGTTGGGATGATATTTCATGGTATTTTATATGAGATGAAATTGTGTGCTATGCAGGTATTTCATGGTAATTAATATGGCCATGTTGTTATTATTAGGTATGGACCAAACATCCTCCTTAACAGCGTAGAGGGGTACCAGAGACCATCCGTGTGGCACTGCCTCGAACGAGAGAAAGGAGAGAAAGAGGGAGGGGCGAAAGCTGAGGCCAGCGCCATCCGAGACTTTGACAACAGCGTTGTCAGCGGTTTCCAGCTCGCCACCCTCTCTGGTCCAATGTGCGAGGAGCCCCTCATGGGCGTCTGCTTCTCTGTGGAGAGATGGGACATGAACTTCCTCACCCAGCGCACCCACCTGGACTCTGTGACTGAAGAAGACTCCAACTCCCTTGATGCATCTGTTTCCGAAAGCCCCGGTGAGGCTGCAGGTCAGCAGGAGGCCTCAGGCAAGGCAGGGGGAGCGGGTGAGACGCCTTCCCAGGCAGAGGGTGCGGTGGCTGGGGCGAGCCAGGGGAGACGCAGGGCGGAGTTTGTGGCCGGGCTAGTGGACTGCTACGGGCCGTTCTCTGGCCAGCTCATAGCTGCTGTAAAAGAGGCTTGTCGGCACGCGTTCCAGGCCAAACCTCAGAGACTCATGGCTGCTATGTACACCTGTGAAATCATGGCTACAGCAGAGGTGTTAGGTAAGAGGCTTAGCAGTACACACACGGCAGAACACACAGACACAGCAGAACACACAGACACAGCAGAACACACGGACACTCGGCAGAACACACGGACACTCGGCAGAACACACAGACACAAGGCAGAACACACGGACACTCGTCAGAACACACAGACACTCGTCAGAACACACAGACACAAGGCAGAACACACAGACACACAGCAGAACACACGGACACACGGCAGGACACACGGCAGAACACACAGACACTCGGCAGAACACACAGACACTCGTCAGAACACACAGACACAAGGCAGAACACACGGACACTCGGCAGGACACACGGCAGAACACACAGACACAAGGCAGAACACACAGACACAAGGCAGAACACACGGACACTCGTCAGAACACACAGACACTCGTCAGAACACACAGACACTCGTCAGAACACACAGAGACACGGCAGGACACACGGACACACGGCAGAACACACGGACACACGGCAGAACACACAGACACACGGCAGAACACACGGACACACGGCAGAACACACGGACACACGGCAGAACACACAAACACACGGCAGAACACACGGACACACGGCAGAACACACAGACACAAGGCAGAACACACGGAGACACGGCAGAACACACGGAGACACGGCAGAACACACAGAGACTCGTCAGAACACACGGACACACGGCAGGACACACGGACACTCGTCAGAACACACAGACACTCGTCAGAACACACGGACACACGGCAGGACACACGGACACTCGTCAGAACACACGGACACTCGTCAGAACACACGGACACACGGCAGAACACACGGACACTGCAGAACACACGGACACACGTCAGAACACACAGACACTCGTCAGAACACACGGACACACGGCAGGACACACGGACACTCGTCAGAACACACAGACACTCGTCAGAACACACGGACACACGGCAGGACACACGGACACTCGTCAGAACACACAGACACTCGTCAGAACACACGGACACTCGTCAGAACACACGGACACACGGCAGAACACACAGACACTGCAGAACACACGGAGACACGGCAGAACACACAGACACACGGCAGAACACACGGACACACGGCAGAACACACAGACACGGCAGAACACACAGACACACGGCAGAACACACAGACACGGCAGAACACACAGACACGGCAGAACACACAGGACACGGCAGAACACAAGGACACTCGGCAGAACACACAGACACTCGGCAGAACACACAGACACTCGGCAGAACACACAGACACACGGCAGAACACACAGACACACGGCAGAACACACAGACACACGGCAGAACACACAGACACACGGCAGAACACACGGATACACGGCAGAACACACAGACAGACAATATAACACACAGACACACAATATAACACACGGACACACACACACAATATAACACACGGACACACACACACAATATAACACACGGACACACACACACAATATAACACACAATACAACACACGGACACACAATATAACATATGGACACACACACACACAATATAACACACGGACACACACACACAATATAACACACGGACACACACACACACACAATATAACACACAGACACACACACACAATATAACACACGGACACACACACAATATATCACACAGACACACACAATATAACACACGGACACACACACACAATATAACACACGGACACACACACACAATATAACACACGGACACACACACAATATATCACACAGACACACACAATATAACACACGGACACACACACACAATATAACACACGGACACACACACACACACAATATAACACACAGACACACACACACAATATAACACACAGACACACACACACAATATAACACACAGACACACACACAATATATCACACAGACACACACAATATAACACACGGACACACACACACAATATAACACACAATATAACACACGGACACACAATATAACATATGGACACACACACACACAATATAACACACGGACACACACACACAATATAACACACGGACACACACACACACACAATATAACACACAGACACACACACAATATAACACACAGACACACACAATATAACACACGGACACACACAATATATCACACACACACAATAAATCACATGGACACACACACAATATAACACACGGACACAAACACACAATATAACACACGGACACACACACACACACACACACAATATAATACACACAATATAACACACAGACACAAACACACAATATAACACACTGTCCCACACAATATAACACACAGAAACACACACACAATATAACACACACACGATAGAACACACTCTGGGCAAAACACAAACTAACCACTGAGGTCTTAGGTAAATAGCTAAAACACAACACACACACCTTCAAATCTGCTTCTTCAATCTTTCCTGGAGGCATTACTGCATTCTAAACCACACAGGAGGAGGTTGAGGGAATTATTATAGCAGCTTCTATTCAGATACAAATGACTGTGATACAACTTGTCAGGACATTCAAGCCACAACATGACAACTAAACTACCAAGAATGTTACACCAGGTGGAGGGTGAGTTGCTGCACACAACTCCCATTCTAGTGTGATAGGAGTCCATTGGACTGGTATATTATCCCGTCCCCAGTGTAGGAACACAGCTGTTAACTCGTCCACTGAACCACAGAGAAAAGATACAGTATTGGTTGATATTTAAATAGCCACCACTAGCCGGCTACCACCCGGTTACTCAACTCCGCACCTTAGAGGCTGCTGCCCTATATACACTGGCCACTTTAATAATGGAATACTCGTCACTTTAATCATGTTTACATTCTGCTTTACTCATCTCATATGTATGTACTATATTCTACTGTATTTAGTCAATGCCACTCCCACATTGCTCGTCCTAATATTTATATATTTCTTAACTCCATTATTTTACTTTAGATTTGTGTGTATTGTTGTGAATTGTTAGATATTACTGCACTGTTGGAGCTAGAAACACAAACATTTCGCTACACCCACAATAACATCTGCTAAATGTGTGTATGTGACCAATAAAATGTGATTTGACAACCCTCATTATTACTATCTATGCTCTACAACTATTCTAATATTTGTCTTTGTAGTGTCAGTGATCAACTCTTGTTTTCTAAGTTGGTCCCAAATGGCACCCCATTCCCTGTATAGTGCACTACTTTTGGTCATCATTAAGATTCAAATGAGCCTTGCCCAACTTCTGTTACGGATAATCACTAATATCTTAACAGCACGTTTAGCAGTCACATCCATTTACAGCCAGCCAAATCAACACCAGAATTAAGTGTGTTATTATGAGCCCATTTCAGAAACAATATGACTTTTTACTCACTTCTGCAATGCTGGCATCCCTTTAAATGTGGCGTTTGTCAAGCTCTCCTACTAGCCTGTTGTGAATACCAATGCCTTCCACTCTATATACCCCCATTAGGAGAACTTAGTTTCATTAGTATCGATGAATGTGATCCATATTTTAATTCCATGATGTATATTATAGTAGATGTTGGTTGCGTAACATTTAGGTAGAAATAGACTTCATCAATACTTTCATGACATCGTGTCCATTATTTAGATCTAATCAATAGTTGGATAAGATCATGCATAAATAGATTGTATACATAGTTGGATTAGATTGACCACATCGATTCACACACACAATCATTTGATTAGATTGTATATAGCTGGCCACACTGTATACATGGTCAGAGTACACATTAAGCCACTTCTACTAATTATCGTGTGTGTGTGTGTCCAGGTCGTGTGTATGGGGTCCTGGGGAAGAGGGAGGGCCGAGTGTTACAGGAGGAAATGAAGGAGGGGACGGAGATGTTCATCATCAAGGCCGTCCTTCCTGTGGCCGAGAGCTTCGGATTCGCTGATGAGATACGCAAGAGAACCAGTGGATTGGCTAGTCCACAACTGATCTTCAGCCACTGGGAGGTGAGGCGCGCTCACACATACACCCTGTCATGTGCATCCTTGTGCAGACACACACACAGCAGGCATACAACTCACACACAGCAGGCATACAACACACACACACGCGCACACACACACACACACACACAGACAAAAACACATGCATGGCTCACTCCGTGGGGGGGTTGTGAGCTGCAACTCATCAGTCTGAAAACAGGTGCTTGTATTTTTATCTCTTAATAATTGAATGTTTTTTCATTAATGAAGGAATAAAGGAAATCACAATGCTGAACTAGGATCAGTTTTTATTTCACCCTTGTCTCTAGAACTCATAGCCCTGTTCCCTATTAGTTCCAGTATGAGGTGAATCCTAACTAGTCTCCCATTGACATCAATACATGACTTCTCTGGCAATCTCTGGCTCATCCTTATTATACCCCTTTTATATACAGAAAAGGTCCCACTTCTTTACCACTAGCTTCTATAGCACTACTTTTGACCTGGGAACCCTATTCCCTATATAGAGCACTAGTTTTGACCTGGGAACCCTATTCCCTATATAGAGCACTAGTTTTGACCTGGGAACCCTATTCCCTATATAGAGCACTAGTTTTGACCTGGGAACCCTATTCCCTATATAGAGCACTAGTTTTGACCTGGGAACCCTATTCCCTATATAGAGCACTACTTTTGACCTGGGAACCCTATTCCCTATATAGAGCACTAGTTTTGACCTGGGCACCCTATTCCCTATATAGAGCACTACTTTTGACCTGGGAACCCTATTCCCTATATAGTGCACTACTTTTGTCCTGGTAACTCTATTCTCTAATCCCTATATAGAGCACTAGTTTTGACCTGGGCACCCTATTCCCTATATAGTACACTACTTTTTCCTGGTAACTCTATTCTCTAATCCCTATATAGAGCACTACTTTCGACCGAAGCCCTTGCTAAAAGTAGTTTGGGAGGCCTGAATCTGAGGTGCCCTTACAACCGAACTGGCGTGGATGTTTTAGCACCCATATTTACATTTTTATTCAAATATCTGTGTCTGTCTTCAGTTATGTGTGAGCTCTTTGGCCAGGCACACCTGTGTTGTGTTTGGTGTTGAAATGAGACCGAATAAGCAGAACCCCATACCTACTGTAAAATATGGTGGTGGATCATTGGTGTTATGGGGATATTCTGCTTCCACTGGTCCTGGGGCCCTTATTAAGGTCAACAGCATCATGATTTTTACAAAATCTGTTTTTTACCAAATCTGGTTGCCTCTGCTCGGAGGCTGAAAATGAAACTTGGCCGCAAGTGGATCTTCGAACAAGACAATAACCCCAAGCAGAAAATCAAAGTCCATGAAGAAATGGTTCATTGGCCCCAAAATCTACATTTTGCGATGGCCATCATCAGTCTCCGGACTTTAACCCCATTAAAAACCAGTGGTTTGTATTGAAGAGGGCCGTCCATAAACGCAGATTAAGGATATCCAGGATCTGGAAGGATTCTGAATGGAGGAATGGTCTAAGATCCCTCCCAATGTGTTCTCCATCTCCTCAAACATTTTCGAAATGGGCTCAGTGTCGATATCCTCACAAGGTGAGGTATCGAAAACAGGGTCTCTTTCTTTGACCAATGGTATTAGTATAAAATAATATAATTTCACAAAAAAAATGTTTGCAAAAAAAGCCAGTGGATGGTTTCTTAATACCTTCAATAATAGTTATTTTGAATTTTTCAATAAATGTGAATATTTGTTGCTACTTTTAAGTCAATACCTGCAGTCAACTTGTGCAATACGTTAGGAGATAAAGCAGATCTCCTTCTTCATTTCACCTGTCACATTATTTTACAGTTCCTAGAACAGTTGAGCCAGTCACGTGTTTGTTGTAAAGAGCAAAAAACAAGAGAAAGTGGAGCTGCTGAGTTCAAGGCCGTGGATATCTATCAGTCTCTCTGTTGTGTGGCAGACATGAGGTGATCAAGTTACACGTGTATTCATTCACTACTAAATGTTTCCATCAGATATATTAGAACTGCTTTCTACCGTGTTTTAGAAGTCTGAGAGCTCTGTTATCGGAGTTCTGTACAGCTGCCATTTTCCCCCCTGTGCTTCCTACTAGTGTTTGTTCCATCCTCCATTCTTCTCCACTCTGTTCCTTGTACACATGATGCTTTTCCTTCAGAAAGCTTCCTACTAGTGTTTGTTCCATCCTCCATTCTTCTCCACTCTGCTCCTTGTACACATGATGCTTTTCCTTCAGAAAGCTTCCTACTAGTGTTTGTTCCATCCTCCATTCTTCTCCACTCTGTTCCTTGTACACATGATGCTTTTCCTTCAGAAAGCTTCCTACTAGTGTTTGTTCCATCCTCCATTCTTCTCCACTCTGTTCCTTGTACACATGATGCTTTTCCTTCAGAAAGCTTCCTACTAGTGTTTGTTCCATCCTCCATTCTTCTCCACTCTGCTCCTTGTACACATGATGCTTTTCCTTCAGAAAGCTTCCTACTAGTGTTTGTTCCATCCTCCATTCTTCTCCACTCTGCTCCTTGTACACATGATGCTTTTCCTTCAGAAAGCTTCCTACTAGTGTTTGTTCCATCCTCCATTCTTCTCCACTCTGCTCCTTGTACACATGATGCTTTTCCTTCAGAAAGCTTCCTACTAGTGTTTGTTCCATCCTCCATTCTTCTCCACTCTGTTCCTTGTACACATGATGCTTTTCCTTCAGAAAGCTTCCTACTAGTGTTTGTTCCATCCTCCATTCTTCTCCACTCTGTTCCTTGTACACATGATGCTTTTCCTTCAGAAAGCTTCCTACCTAGTGTTTGTTCCATCCTCCATTCTTCTCCACTCTGTTCCTTGTACACATGATGCTTTTCCTTCAGAAAGCTTCCTACTAGTGTTTGTTCCATCCTCCATTCTTCTCCACTCTGTTCCTTGTACACATGATGCTTTTCCTTCAGAAAGCTTCCTACTAGTGTTTGTTCCATCCTCCATTCTTCTCCACTCTGCTCCTTGTACACATGATGCTTTTCCTTCAGAAAGCTTCCTACTAGTGTTTGTTCCATCCTCCATTCTTCTCCACTCTGCTCCTTGTACACATGATGCTTTTCCTTCAGAAAGCTTCCTACTAGTGTTTGTTCCATCCTCCATTCTTCTCCACTCTGTTCCTTGTACACATGATGCTTTTCCTTCAGAAAGCTTCCTACTAGTGTTTGTTCCATCCTCCATTCTTCTCCACTCTGCTCCTTGTACACATGATGCTTTTCCTTCAGAAAGCTTCCTACTAGTGTTTGTTCCATCCTCCATTCTTCTCCACTCTGTTCCTTGTACACATGATGCTTTTCCTTCAGAAAGCTTCCTACTAGTGTTTGTTCCATCCTCCATTCTTCTCCACTCTGCTCCTTGTACACATGATGCTTTTCCTTCAGAAAGCTTCCTACTAGTGTTTGTTCCATCCTCCATTCTTCTCCACTCTGCTTTTGTACACATGATGCTTTTCCTTCAGAAAGCTTCCTACTAGTGTTT